>NC_056746.1:184994998-185154998 GCF_019279795.1 Protopterus annectens | reverse complement strand
CATAGTTGCACTTGAAAGAAACCAGAGCATATCTGTTGAGTCACACAATTGTTCTCACAGTCTGGTGCTGTTATGTTTTTAAACACAGCCGTGTTCCTAACTGCCTGCCCCTTATGTTAATTTACTCACATATCCCCTTCCCTCTCCTCTCTCATTGGCTGTTGTGGGAAAGCAAAAAAGTATCATTTTGTGAATCCATGCTCTTCAACTATTAAAATGTATTGGCCATTCTACTGTATTCCGTAGAGCCAGAATACAAAGTGCCTACTCCCTTCCAGTCCATGTTGCTCTTTTAAAATTAGTGGCTATCTACTTAGATGGCTAAAGCTTAACTTACCCCTTCTTTCATATCTAACTGCTTAGTGCACACTGCAGCTGGTAGAATATTAACCCATCTTTTTCCATATTGCCTTTAAAATCAGCAACATCTACCTCAGTTGTTTTAGTCCTCTTCAAATTAGTGCTTCTTCTTTGTTCCTGGTGAGAGAAGGAGCATGGGAGCATTATTTCTTGGAGACTGCTGATTGCCAAGAATGCCTGATAGTTGCTTCATAGGTGCCAGCTTGGATTTTATGCTAATATTTTGCATTGACCATAACCGTTTCTGATTGGGCAGTGAGGGTCTGTGTTTGACCTTGCTGATTGGTCTGATTGCTATTCAAGGCATCAGGAAAAAGCTTCAGCAAGCCTACAGACCCTTGTGTCATCTGAGACAAGACTGTGGATAACCAAACAGTCTGTGGCCGTCTTCTCATCTTGGAATTGGTGCTACTGATGTGCTTCTGGTGAGAGAAGAAGCAAAGGAGCATTGTATCCCAGCAGCGTGAAGCTGTTGTGAGACCAGCACTAATTGCAACCAGGCAGTAGCCATTCAGGCGCCTCCCCCCAACTCTTTTCATAATTTTTGATAAGCTAATTCTTTCTTTTTGGTAGGTACTGCTTAATTTGTTGCTGTTTAACTTAATTTCAGAATATCTACCTAAATATTTCATCCATAAATCATCAGGGTCTATTTATTAGTTTCCCCCTCAAGTGTTTGGCAGTGCCCTGTATAGAGACACCTTGAGTTGATATTTTCCCTGTAAAAGCATCAAAGACATTTCACTAATACCTACTTGCACAAAGGACAACTAGTTTGCGGTGACAAGCACTGCTCCCAGAGTTGCAAACGTGATACTCCTGACATTGCATTATATTCCCACTCCAATTGTCTAATCAGTAAAAAAAAAAAAAAAAAAAAAAGGAAAAAAAAAAGTGTCTTGACTTGGATGTGAACTTTCCCACTATCTCTGTTACCTGCTGGTGGATATGGGGCATCCTGTGGCAATGTAGAAATTGCCTAATGTTTAGTGACAACTAGTTAATTCTCAAACAAACTGGTATGGTATGTCAGAGATGTATTTACACAATGTCACTGGAGGCAAAGCTCGCACATAAAAGCACTCCTAATGGCAATACGTTTGTCAGTGGTATACATGCTGAACCCATCGCACACAATTCAAAGCAGACACATAGACCCACATATGCTGAAGCACTTAAATGTCACCTTCCTAAACCCCAAATACTTCCTAGGTGAAGTACACATAACAAATACCCTCAACAGCTCTGAATGCATCTTTCAAAACAATACCCACATCAACACATACAACCAACTTTTATGGAGCCTGTACTTCTAAGCCCATAAGGCAAGCCACCACACAATCTAACATTCTGATAATGGGAGGCTCCATCATGAGACACACTGATGTCCCTCTCACCAGGCTGAGTAAGGAGAAAGACACTGTCAATTGCTTATCAGGGTCAAGGATCTGCCACATTACACATGCACTCAGGTCATTGGACCACAAGTACCAGTATAACGGAGTCATAGTCTGTGTGGGTGTAAATGACCTGAGATGTACATCCCTAGACTATATGAAGAGAGACATTATGGAGCTCTCTGTATGTGTCCCAAGCAGGTATAAGCCTAGCATTGAGCAACAATTTACCTTCTCCAAGGATGATGACACAATTCAAACAAAAGATGACTAACTTTAGTAATTGGCTTAGCTTCTGGTATCATTCTAAGGGGGTGCAGTATTTGTCAGCATGGAAGGAGATGGTCAACAGCCCACGCTGATTTGCCAGGGATGGTCTGCACCTTTCCCCTCTAGGCTTTTGAATATTAGCTAAAACATTGTCCCCTCCCATACTACCTTTTTTAAACAATGACAAACTGAAAGTACTTCCGACACAGCACATCAAAACCAAGAAAATTTAAAGGTGTTACTGCTCAGTGGAATGTAAACAAAAACTCCACTCCTTAGAAGTGCTCTTCACCCTAGAGAATGCTGACATCTGTGTAGTCACTGAGACCTGGTTTAAAGGCCCGGAAAGCATGCAGACGGTGCAAATTTATAATGCCCTCCACATATTTAGATCAGCTACTACACAGACTGGGCCTAAAGGTGGAGGTGTCTCGATTAAAATCAAAAATAAATACTCCTCAAGGCTGGTCAAACAGGACAATGCATTTGAGCTTCTCCACATTCAATTCACCATAGGCAAAACACAGACCACTTCCTTGAAAGCTATAGGTCCCCCTCTGTGACCCAGAAAACTCATACTATGCATGTAAACTTATTGGAAGCGGTCACAATCCAACCCCGTACCATATTCATGGGTGACTTTAATTACCCCACTATTAACTGAGAATTGTATATAATACCAAATGCACAGGCACAGACATTCCTGGATTTTATAAACACAAACTCCTTGGACTAGATTTTCAGTACGCCAACCAGGGGGTACAACCATACTGGATCTGGCTCTCCCTAATATGGGAGAGTGCTGCACACCTCCTAATGTCATGTCTTCTCTGATAAGGTCAGACCACAGAATGGTCTCCTTTGAAGTAAAAGGAAAACCTGGAACCCAGCTGACCCTGGAACATTCAGGAACTATTCTAAGGCTAACTTCCTACTATTAAGTGATAACCTGGCAAAATTTCAAGCCCCCATAAAATCTGAGAACACTGCTGTCCACATGGAACTGTTCACAGAAACCCTATACAAGCATGTTAACAGCTGTCTCCACGCAGTTATACCCACCAAGAACAGAACTAACTCAGAAAACAAACCACCCTGGTGGAATCACAACATCAGTAGGCTGTATAACAGTTGAAGGGAGAAAATCGTGGCAAAAATTAGGAGGTGTAGCACCCAGCAGGATAAAAGCACTCTTATCAAACTAAACAAATAACTTGGAGGACAAGTAAAGCTTACCTAAGCCAAATTTGAGATAAATTTGGCTTCCCAGGCCAAGGACAACCATAAGGCATTCATTAGCTACAGTGGATATAAAAAGTGTACACACCCCTGTTAAAATGCCAGGTTTTTGTGATATAAAAAAATGAGATTACAATAAATTTCAAAACTTTTCCTGCCTTTAATATGACCTATAACCTGCACAATTCAATTGAAAAACAAATCGGTTAGGGGAAAATATAAATAATAAAAAACGTACAGTAAGCTGATTGCATAAGTCTGCACACCCTTAAACTAATACTTTGTCGAAGCACCTTTTGCTTTAATTACAACATTCAGTCTTCTTGGGTAGGAGTCTATCAGCATGGCGCATCTTGACTTGGCAATATTTACCCACTCTTCCTTGCAACCTCGCTCCAAATCTGTCAGATTGCGAGGCATCTCTTGTACACAGCCCTCTTCAGGTCACACTGAAGATTTTCTATTAGATTTAGGTCTGGGCTCTGGCTGGACCATTCCAAAACTTTAATTTTCTTCTGATGAAGCCATTCTTTTGTTGATTTGCTTGGGGTCATGGTCGTGTGAAAGGTGAAATTCCTCTTCATCTTCAGCTTTCTAGCAGATGCCTGAAGGTTTTGGGCTAAAAGTAACTGGTGTTTGTAACTGTTCATAATTCCCTCCACCTTGACTATAGCCCCAGTTCCAGATGAAATAAAGCAACCCCAAAGCATGATACTGCTACCACCATGTTTCACCATGAGGATTGTGTTCTTTTGGTGATGAGAAGTGTTGTTTTTGCGCCAAATGTACCTTTTGGAATTGTGTTCAAAAAGTTCAGCCTTGGTCACATCAGACTATAACACATTTTCCCACATGCTTTTGGGAGACTTGATGTATTGTTTTGGAAATTTTAGCTGGACCTGGATGTTTTTCTGTGTAAGAAAAGGCTTTCTTCTTGCAACCCTACCCCATAGGCAAACATATGGAGAATATGGGAGATTGTTGTCACATGTAGTACACAACCAGTACTTGCCAGAAATTCCTGCAGCTTCTTCAGTGTTGCTGTAGGTCTCTTGGCAGCCTCCCTGACCAGTTTTCTTCATGTCTTTTTATCAATTTTGGAGGGACATCCAGTTCTTTGCAACGTCACTGTTATCTCATATTTTCTCCATTTTTTGATGACTGTCTTCACTGTGTTCCATGGTATATCGAATGCTGTGGAAATTTTGTACCCTTCTCCTGACTGATACCTTTCAACAATAAGATCCCTTTGATGCTTTGTAACCTCTTTGTGAACCATGTTTTTTTGCTGTAGCAGGCAACTGAATGAATATCAGGAAAATCCTACTAGGACAGCTGAACTTTATTTGGGGTTAATCAGAGTCTTTCTACTTGATGACAGGTGTGTACCCAAGAAGACTGAATGCTGTAATTAAAGCATAAGGTGCTTCAACAAAGTATTAGCTTAAGGGTGTGCACACTTATGCAACCAGCTTTTATATGTTTTTTTATTTTTTATATTTTTTCCCCTAACAGATTTGTTTGTTTTTCAATTGAATTGTACAGGTTATAGGTCACATTAAAGGTGGGAAAAGTTTTGAAATGTTTTATTGTGGTCTCATTTTTTATATCACAAAAACCTGGCATTTTAACGGGTGTGTGCACTTTTTATATCCACTGTATGTCTGCAGCCTCAACGGTAATACACGTGTGTGCAGAGCTCATTGTTAATGGAAACATCTATACTGAGCCAGAAAATATAGCAAACCTGTTGGCTGACAAATTCATCTGCAACTTTAGCCCTTTCTCTCCCTCACCCTTCCCTTAGGAAATGCCATCAAATATAACTCCCCCTGCTTTCACTAGGGGAACAGGTACTTAACGCTGCCTCTAAGGCCAAGAACAGTACATCAGTGGGCCCAGACAGTACCCCAGGATGTCTTCTAAATAGCATCAAACATGACCTATCAGTTTGTTTGGAATTGCTGTTCATGAATGGAGAACAGCAACAGTCATCCCTGTGCACAATGCTAGGTCATCTACATATGCTGGAAACTACAGTTCCATAAGTCTCACTAGTTTCATATGCAAAGCCATGGAAAGAATTGTCATGGAAATGATCAGGAATGACATAGGAAACTTCCAGACACTGGACTGAACCCAGTTTGATTTCAAGGGCAGATCATGTCTACTCAATCTGGTGGACTTTGAAAAGGTCACCAAAGCAATGGATGAGGGCAAAATGGTTCACATTCCTACCTTATCTGGTCAAGGTATTTGACATCATAGCCTACTAGGGCATTGATGACAAACTCAGGAGGTTGGGTACAAACCCTTATGTCATCCAGTGGATAACCAGCTGGCTCACAGACAGGACCCAGGAAGTTAGAACTGGGGAGTTAACCTCTACAAAGAAGCCTGTCACAAGCAGATTCCTTCATGGATTGGTCCTGGGACTGCTCCTTTTTTGGCATTTACTTCTCTGAAGTCAACTCCAATGTCAGTGGCCCCTGGCTCACTAAATTTGCAGATGATCGCAAATTTGGAGCTGTTATTGACCCCCACCATCACAAATATTCTCCAGGAAGGGCAGACATGGACAACAACTGGTGTCACAGCCATGGACTAAAACTAAATGCCAAGAAATGCATAATGGTATCCTTTGGGAAGTCCCCTGCCCCTGGTAGCTATCACAATGACAACACACCCCTAAAATTTGACCAAGTAGTCAGGGACTTGGACACACACACACACACACACACACACACACACACACACACACACACACACACACACACACTAATGTAGCCCTTGACCATCACATGTATGCATTAGTGAGGAAATCATTCTGTGTTGTGCAACTTATAAACATCGGTATGGCATCTAGGTCAAAGGAAGCCATTGTTCCACTGTATTCGGCATTCATCAGAACTATCACTGAGTACAGTACCCTTTGGTATGTACCTAACCAGGCATATCCAACAGTTGGAACGTCCACAGAGGTTCCTCCTTAAAAGAATATAAGCCGTATGTAACATGTCCTACACAGACCGCCTCAAGGCCCTATCTATTACTGTATATTGTCTCCTACTGGCTGTTGAGGGGAGATCTATGCCTGGCATACAGTGCATTGTCAGATCCCACTCTGATGGACCTTCTTCATATCCGCAAAACAAACAGTACCAGAATTACCCATTTTAAAGACTTAAACCTTGTCTGTGATGTAAATAGGACATGGAGAGACAGATATGTATTCCAGATGCTACCCCTTCTCTGGAACAGGTTCTCCATTTATGTGAAGCAAAGTTCCTCCCTAACCAAATTCAAGTGCAACTTGGACAATTGGATGGGGAACAGGAAATTCATCCCAGGTTTGGCACCTGTGTCTCTAATGGACACATGCAGCCTGTAAATGTTTCATCTCCCAGGCCCCTGCTTGTAAATGTTTCATCTCCTAAGCTTCTACTTACACTTATCAAGGGTACCAGAACTTGTCAGAGATTTGGGATGCATGTTTAGACTTAAAAAGGCCATTGTGGTCATTTTGCCTAGTAAACACACATGAACCTATAAAAAAGGCTACCAGAAAAAAATGTGACCAAAGATTGTCAGATGTTACTGAAGAGACTTATTCTTGAGACTATACCTCTTACTGAAAGCCCTCTTACTCTGTAAACTTTCTAAATCCATAGCATACATACCTGTCAACCTCTTAGCACAAGAAATCTGGTCAAAGCCTAAAATGATGGGGGAACGAATGCCTAAAAATATAGAGAGATTTTAAATATTGCTGTTATAAACTTAGAAAGTTGTTAGAATAACAGGATTTGTGTTAGCATGCATTTTCTAGACGATTACTCAACTGTGTGTCATTATTTAGTGATGTTGATGATCAGTAATTTGCCAGAAAACCACAAATTTTATGAGGAGCAGACCAAAAGTATGAAAATATTTGGACAGTTGAGAGATATGATAGCATATCAGAATTAAAATACATTTTGTGATTGCTTTATGTCTTTGTCCTTGATTATTTCAGCTTTTGAAAGCTGTGTTTACTCGTACTGCTCAGTTGTCTCGGATTTTGCTTGATGTGGTTTGCGTTGTCTGTGGTAAACCATTCTGGTTTGCTGGTAAATTGTGAAAGCTTACAATCAGTCAGTAAAGCCAGACATTAGAATGTCGCACCCTTACTTGTTGGTACATAATCTGTTGTTATTGTTCAGTCTGTGACAGTTGGACAAAAAAATGTGACAAACACAACTTTTGCTATTGTTTGGGCATTTTGCCACATTTTTTTCTCCTAAATTTTGCATTACTCCTAAATGTGCAGATTTTTCTTGATCATGTTCTTACCAGTTTATGGGTAGGTTACCGTATGTACATGTTCAATGATTAAGTCAGGAGAAAGACTGATTATCTCAAACTGTGTGGGATGTCGAATCTGTAGATTATCAGTTCTGAAAAGTAAGAAAGTATTCCCTTTTCTCACCTTGTACTATAATATGTGAAGTTTAGTAATAGGATTTGTAATGCTCAGAGGTTGAAAAAATGTGTCAAACATGCCTGAATATAAGTGCAGTAATATTTGTCTGGGGAATACAGTTTATCAGAATTATGAAAATACCTTCCAGCAGTTTCTTTTGTGAAACTACCTTCTTCCTGGGAGCACTGTATAGCCAGGCATATGACGTATTGGCCATGTTGTACAGATTAATTCTTTAATGGATGGTATTTAGCATAAGGGCACTAAAGACCATGCTTCCAATTTATAAATTAAATTAAATTTAAATTAAAGGGCTATAAATGAACCAGTGATGAAAATGTGTCCAGAGCAGATGCATGAGAGTTGTATTACTAGCTATCCAGTTAAAGACTTCACTCATATATGTTGCACCTTTTAATTCCATGTTAAGGATAGGTACTTGAGGAAAAAGAGCATTTATATTTGAAGACATAGCATTTGTTGGATAAATTATGAATTTTGGGGAGAGGTGTAGTAGAGCAACAGTCTGGAAAGCTGGTGCAAAATGTAAAAATCTGTTCCACATCCCTGACAAACATACCTCTGTGTATGTAACATTGACTTTGAGAAATGCAACCTCTCTGTTAATGGTAGACCAGTCCTGTTCTGAGATGTGCACTGGGGGAGATTAAATGACTGATGCATTGATGATAATTTAGCAGAAAAAACTCCTGACTTTTTTTCTGTAAGCATTGAAGAAACTAAAATATTGTATTGCATGACTGTTAAGTTGTTGCCTCCGTAATCAGGAAAAAAAGCCATAAATACACCCATGTACACACACAGTGACAACCTGTGGGTGTACAGTGGGCATGAGTACTGAACTGTCCCTCACTTTTGCAAGAGGCTGACATCAGCAGGAATGCCCTCCTACTCACGGGAAATACCAGATGGTTGTTTCAGTGGTCTTCACTAGGGAAAACAACTCATGTGTATGTGCTTCAGAGTGTTCTCCTTCTATTCCACATAGCCTGAAGGCCCATTCTCCTGCCTGCGTCATCAAATGCCCTAGCTTGTACTTGAACTTGAGTTGCTTGAGCCACTGTAAGGGCTTTATGCTTGTACCCCAGTTGTGTAGGCTATTGGTTAGAATAGTTGTACTGTCAGAATGTTGGTAGAATAATACAGTTTATTTTATTAAATATTTTCTGAAGAATTACATGTCTTTAACTGTAATGTCTGACACTGCTCCACTGCAATTTTCATTGTCTTTCTACTGTGTCATATCGTAGGTCAGATGGAGCCACGTTTTGAGCTAAAGTCAGGTGACCACCTGAGATAGGTATATTGAATTGAGGACATGATTATTTGCTTGTGGTCATGAATTGTCCTGCAGCATCTCACTTTTCATTTAAGAAGTTCTTAGTTTTGGGCATCTAAAATAGAATAGTTGTTTCTAGAAGAGTCAGTATAATGTGCAATATGTTTTGTTAGTGTCTGCAAGCTTTTAAATAATGTATAGTGAAACAAGTAAATGAAGCAAGAATAGGCTGTATGTGTAAGGCAAAGCTAAGTGTTTTGAAACTTAATGGAGTGATGTTTCACTAGGAATAATACCTTAGAAGGATGAGTGTTATGGAGAGGCTTGCTCCCATCTGGCCAGGTTTGACCCTGAGTGTGAAGCCTAAGGGATCAGATGGTCAGGCCAAGACAGAGTAAATCTCAGCCAGAACCCCCCCAGACAGTTTTACAGTCTGGGCACTCAAGCATATCTTCCTTGTCCTTTGTCTGTCTATTCGCTGTCTGATGGTGCCAGAAAGTCACTGTGTAAGAGGAGATACTTGCACTCCTCTGCGTAGTTACCTTCTCCCAGTGTCAGTCAAGGGGAGGATGCAAGTTCCTTAGCATCCATCCTGAAGACCCAGAGTTTTAGGAATTCCAGGAGATGAAGAGGTAGAGAAGGATAACTCACTTTCCAGGTGTCCTCCCCACAGAGGACTCTACAAAAGGATTTTCAGTCTGTTTAACAGCAGTCATGGTTAGTGCCCCTTTTGGCGCATGATTTTTAAGGTGGTTACCAAAGCTGATTGGGGAAAACCTTTCAATAGGCTATACATATTCATTTGGTTTCTTAGAAAGTAGAATTTGTGGTTGGAAATGCCCAAGACAGTTTTTATTTTTGGAGCTGTCCTGAAAAAAAACTCCTACTCCCAAAGATCTCCGCAGTGTATTCACAGGACGAAGATTTAAGAACAATGGAGCATTTAGGGAATTGAGGTTATGAGTCCTCTACTTTTTTTTCCTGAGGACGAGAAGCAGCTTTGCACACACTGTGAATTTTTAACTGATCTTGCTGATTAAATGTACCAGCCACTAGCACAGTTGTCTGTTGAACTTCTCAGAGAGAAATTGCTGTTGTGATCATCAACTCTTTTCAGCATGAAGAACTTTATGTTGTTAGTGGTGTACAGCATTGCTGATAGTTTAATTAAAATTGTGGAATCCGACTTTGCAGTCTTATGGCACATGTGGCTTAGGCTTATGGATTTTGTTGAGGACACTAAAGCAGTCTTTAGATCTCCCCTTCCAGGGCCCATGCATTTACATTCCTTTAGTTAAGACATATCTGAAGAATATGGGAAAAAATAAAATCCCTCACTCCTTGTGTATCAAATTTCTTTAACCTTACTGCGTCTTTTTCCAGGATGCAGATAGCCAGAGCCAGTTGTGTTTTAGGTGTGGAACACATCAGAAAAAAAACAGTAGTCTAAAAGGAAATCTAACCTTTAGGAGGTTCTTCCCAGAAATGATGCAGTTCCAAATGAAAGGAACTTTTGCAGTTGTCAGCTATCCACAGCCCATGCTAGGGAAATTAGTAGCAGCCCTGGGATTTTACCTGATTTTCCCACTGTTGAGTCAGTCAGGGAAATGTCTCACCATGGGCGGGAGGATATGGACAGCAATATCCAGAGATTATTTATAAAATTCCTTTTCATACATGACCAGCCCCTCCAAACTCTACCCTTACCTGATGGTCCCACCTTGCCAAAAACAAGCCACAGGAATGGAGATATTTTGCCTCCTCCAGAAAGAGTATCCAAGACATGCCACCATTGTAGAAAGGATACGGATTTTACTCCATTTTCTTTTTAGTGCCAAAAAAGACCAAGAACCTTAAGCCCATTCTGCACTTAAATAGATAATACATTGATTCCAGAAAAAAATCTTTTATGTACTCATCATATAGTGTATTCTTCCTTGATTAAGGATATGCTCTTTGGATCTCCAGTTCCCCTAACACCTCTCCCAGCAGCTTCCACTCCCAACTAGCTTGATTCCTGCCCCTTAGATGTAGGGCTGTTACCTAGGGGGAGCAAATGAGTCTGTAGAGTGGTTGTTAGGCAGGGCTCAGTATGTAGACTGGAGCAAAATAAAATAAGTTGCCTACTTCTATATGAAAATCAGCAAGGAGTCCAGGAGCTTGACTCTTGGAAGGCTTCTTGAAAGCCGAGGCTCTGGAGATCGTTATTTATTTTATTTTATTAAAAGTTGGTGACCTGGTTTTATTTGTTGTTTATTTTGTCAGTTCAGTATATGTTTGCTTGTTGTTGGATACGAGTCCAGGAAGTTTTTCCACTATTGTTTGAGAGACATGAGACATTCATTACCAATTACAGACTGTGTTCCACTTGGCCTTATGTCTGCATCCCAGGGTGTTCTCCAAATAGTTGCTGCTGTTGCTGCGTACTGGATGTTGAAGGAATCAGGATGTTATCTTACCTAGATTGCTTGTTCCTTGCTGCACCTTCAGATTGCACTCTTGTTTTAATTCTAGAGGATCTGCTTGCATTATTCAACTATCTAGGAATCACAGTGAACCACACAAAGTCCCAGGTAAGTCCCTCTCAGCTGCTTACATTCATATGGTGCTGCTGAATTCGGCACTGTGCAGAACTTGTCTTATAGTGTGCAGCATGATTATCCTTCAAAATGCAGTTTCCATACTTCTGGAATCATAGAAAGATTCTTATTATTTTTGCCGCATAATATTTGGTCACACAGTGGCTGCAACAATTATGGCATCTCATACAGAATACTAAATGTTAGTGTTGCATTAAACACTGTGAGTCCAGTGGTCCTGGATAACAGATATGTGCCATCTTTTCCAGAGTTCCAGTATCTGCAGGGAGCATCTATGATTGTGGCTGTACCTACCCAATTTAGTCATTGATAACCCCTTTCAATTACACATTCTCTTGATGGCATTTATCATAGATGCATCAACTGCATGGTGAATGGATCATTTTGTTGGGCAGATAGTCCAAGGTGCATTGATTTTTTCAAGGCAGAGATGCATATCGTTGTACTGAGGATGAGGGTAGTCCTGTCTCTTCAGACCTTGTAAGACTCCCTCCCCTAGGGCCTACAGTATGATTGACATCAACACCAAAGTAGAATACATCGGCAAGTTGCTGGTGAGGGGGAATAGGGCAACATGCATTATTTCTTCGTATGGTGAGAGCACATGGGAGTATTGGAATGGGTTATGGCATTCAGTCACTTTCTGGTAGCTAATTACATTTCAGTAGAGGCCAACAGGCTCATCTGCTGATGCCTCATGAGTGTCCTTTAGCACAGTGGTGTCTCAAAAATTGTTCTGATGCAGGAAACTATCTTTGTGACTTGTTATTGTCTCAACCAGCACCAAATACAGCAGCTTATTTTCTCTTATATCTCTGCTTGGGGAATACTGTCAGATGAAAAAATTCAAGCGAGTCACATCTGTTTCAGGTGATGAAAATTTCCTTTATTAACTGCTAACCAGATTACAGCAACATGTTGGCCAAGATGATCTCAATCTGATCAGCTTGGTTACTGACATCAACTTTTATACTTTCCCGTTACTAGCCAAAATAGCCTTTGTTACATTTCTAACAGTTGGCTATGAAAAACATCTAGGATCACAATTTACCTCAGAAAAGAATGCTTTACCTCAAAACCACAGCTAGTGTAGAATGTTTACCTCAAAACCACAGTTAGTGTAGAACATTTACCTCAAAACCACAGTGGTAGCTGGAATCTTCCAGAGCCTGCCTCAGTAAATTAACTCTTATTCAGAAGTATAGAAAACTGATGTTATTCAAGTTCATAAGCAAACTACATCAATCATAGGTAAAGCCCATCTTTAATAAACATGGTTCAATGACCTTTTCTTACCAACACTTCAGCAAATAGCATATTCATTTTGCTAGATAGGAGAAAAAGACAAATAATAATAATGTGTTTTAAAACCTTTTCTCTTAACAAATACCCCAGGGATGCCCTAGTCCAAGAATGGCTGTTGTATGCTTCCCTCATTTATTTTGATGATGAAGTTCATCTAGAAAGCCAGGTTGTACATATTCAAAGTTATTCTTATAGCCAAGCTTTGTCTTTGGCAAATTTGGTTTCTCTTGCTTCACGTGCTTAAGAATCCATTCCATCTGTCCAAGATGCTCCTGATGCAGCTGTCTAGTAACTCCCACATGGGCATTCACTTTCTCTGGCTGTCTATATGGCTTGTCCAGTCCAGTTTTTTTCTTTCTCCCAGAGTAGTTCATATCCTTTCATCTTCTCATAAGCCAAGTATGTGCAAGACCTACAGCGACAAATGGACTTTTCTAAGGAATGGGTCCCTTCAACAGTCTTATTCCATTAGTCCATGAATATCTTATGCTGAATTTTGATTCCTGACTTATTTGTTGCTTTATCATAGTGCACTCTGCTATGATTTCAAATTTTCACACGGACTTTAATTCCTAATAGTTAGCCTTGATTTCCGAAAAACCATCTTATAAGGGCACATTCTTGCTGAGACTAACCCTGTGAGACTTGATACCACCTTGGGAATTGTACTTTTATTTTTGGAAAATTAATATTACCTTCATTTGAACTGCTCCTTTTGTAAACTTGACTATGTTTCTTGTAGGAGTCTCTTCTTCTTCTTCTTTGGCTTTTCCTGGTTAGGGGTCGCCACAGCGGATCACCTGTCCACTCATGATTGGCAGTGGAGTTTTACGGTGTCAAGTTGTCAGCCCAACCTTCCACAGAAGGCACACACACACACTCACACCTAGGGCCAATTTTTAGAGTGTCCAATCCACCTACAAGCATGTCTTTGGGATGTGGGAGGAAACTGGAGCACCTGGAGGAAACACACGCGACCACAGGGAGGACATGCAGACTCCACACAGAAGGCACCCCAGCCGAGGATCGAACCTTGTTGGAGTCTCTTCTGCGAGGAGAAATTTCAGACTGCAGGATTTGTCAGTTGAAGTGTCTTGCATGGTATACCATAAAGACAAGAGTCTCTCTCTCTCTCTTTCTTTCTTTCTTTCTGTCTCTCTCTCACTCTCTCTCTCTCTCTCTTTCTCTAGTGCACACTCCTTCATGCCAAAAGATGCTAATGAGTTCATCCTTTACCAATATTTTCATCATATTCATAGGTGGTTACTAGGTTATTGGCCCAAGAGCTGTTTTAAGCCTCACTAGGCATACCCCAGATTTAACAAAATATTGCTGACATGTTAATACCCCAAGGAATTTTATAATTATGATATAAGCTTGTTCATATTAAGTGTTCAGAGGCTGCTCTTGACCATTAGGAATATAGTTGCCAATCCAGGGGTATAAATGTGCAATTTCCCATCCATTAGTCCAAGTTACTGTTGAATCTGATTGGGGGTGACCTTGCTTCATGTGAATGGGAGTCCTGTTCCCGAGAAGGAGTAATCTTTGAGACGTATACCTGTCCCTCCAACATGTCTAGTTTTTTGTCACAGATGAGGTGTAGATCCGTAGAATACGTTTTTCTGATGCTGTTTGTTTTGCAGGTGTGCAATAAATCCATCAGTATGGGAGCAGAGGATTCCTTGTGATCTTGGCATAGATCACCACGCAGTAGTCTTCAGGAAACTGAGTATGGGAATAGGGCTTTGAGTTATTGTTTACTTCCTGTATTCTTTTTGTGTGGAACCTTTGTGATCCCTCAAACTGTTTCTTGTCCTGGTTCGGTATATACAAAAGGATGCATTGTATTCAGTGGTTGGTCTTGTGAGATCTGAGTACAGTGGAACAACGACTTCCTTGGACTGAAATGCCATGTCCTTAATTATTAGTTGTGCAATGCAGAATAATTTTTTCACCATAGTAAACACGTGGTGGTGAGCTTATGTTTTTCCGCAGTACTTCATTTAGTGGGAATATTTTCTGTTATACAGACATGTACCATCATTTGAGGTTCCGTTTTGAGAAGACTATGCCTCTACATATATGTGCATATTTTTATTGATTTCTCCAACAAAAAAGTAGGCTAAAAAGTTTCAAAAGTTCACATTTTTGTATGTGAATGGCTGATTGCATCTAGTTTATACTATAAGCATTATAAACAAAGGCTGTTTTTACTAGAACAGTTGCAACATCTATAGCCTTATTTCTGAACATAGATGCAGATGATATCTGTTTTACAGCTAGTTTTGTCTCAACATATTTGTGAGGTAGTATAAGCTGGATAAGATATCCAGGTCCAGGTCTTCCACAGTGATAATTTTCCCATAAGGGAGACCATCTAGGGGGATTAGCACGGAACTCCACCCACTGTTACTGACAATCAACCTTCTCTTACCAGATTTGAAAAGTTATGCTTTTACTACAGCAATAAAACTGGTATAGCAGGTTCTGCCTTGGTAACATACTCTTCTTTGTTCCCCATAATTTGATGTAGTGAGTTTCAAGACATACTTTTCTATTTAACAAAGCTTCACATGACTTAATTTGTAGGGTAGGCATCAAGGTGCATTATGAGACAGGTGGAGGGATTATGGCAATCTGGTTTGTTTTACTTGCTAAGCAGTCTTAACATATGCTGGCATTAGTTCTGCTGTTAGTAAAGATATCCCTTCTTTACCAGATTTATACTTTTGTTTTCCCATTCATGGATTCTTTATTTTTTTATATTATGATTATTTTTTTAAATCTATATGTACAGTTAATTTATTTATATTTTTATTGGGGTAGTGCAGTGATCAAGTATTGACCAAGTTTAGACTCAGCCCGGGTGAAATACAAAAAAAAAAAACCAAAATACAGAAATGTAAGCAATAACAGAGTAATTCAGACTAATTACATAATAAATACCATGTATATACATTGTGTTGTACAAGCACAGTGCAGTGTACAATCAAGCAGAATATAATGCACAGTATATACATTTAGTTTCTAAAGTGGGTCAATCTTCAGTGAGTCTTGAGAGAGGAGATGAGACTCTAAAAGGAGATAAGTTAGGTGATAAGTTCTGTTTTAAAACAGGAGCATTTGGCTTGGATGAAGAAGTGCTTTTCGAGTTGCATTCTGAATTTAGAATTCTTTAATGTCAATGGGGAGAGCTTGCCAAGGAGTTGGTGCCTGAAAGGAGAAAGCATGTGCAATGCTGTGCAGTTTGGTTCTAGGGGTAAAGAGAGTTGGTGTGATGGAGCATGTGCAGTGCTGTGGAGTTTGGTTCTAGGGGTAATGAGAGTTGGTGTGATGGAGCATGTGCAGTGCTATGGAGTTTCGTTCTAGGGGTAGTGAGAGTTGGTGTGATGGAGCATATGCAGTGCTGTGGAGTTTCATTCTAGGGGTAATGAGAGTTGGTGTGATGGAGCATGTGCAGTGCTGTGGAGTTTCATTCTAGGGGTAATGAGAGTTGGTGTGATGGAGTATGTGCAGTGCTGTGGAGTTTCGTTGTAAGGGTAATGAGAGTTGGTATGATGGAGCATGTGCAGTGCTGTGGAGTTTTGTTCTAGGGGCAATGAGAGTTGGTGTGACAAAGCATGTGCAGTGCTGTGTGGTTTGGTTCTAGGGGTAATGAGAGTTGGTGTGGCTTGTGAGTTCAGATGGTCGGGTGAGTTATATTCAAGTCCTTTTCATTGAAGTCACAACATCAAGTCCTGATACACTGAGGTTATGGAAGCAGTGAGTTGGATTTGCCACTCCTCAACAAGATTCATATTAAAATCCGGTCTTCAAAGTTCACTGATCTGTGAGTCACTGAATCAGGATTGATGGAATATGCATTGAGTACTTGGAACTACCCATATCAAATCTTGATGAAGTGATCCAACTTAGTTAATCACTAGGACTAAGGCCAGCAAGACTTTGGCAGCCCGTCATTTGAAAGTCTCCCAGACTGCTCGTCACCTCCCACCCCCAACACAATTGCCTGTAATGCTGTGCATACAAGGGTCTTGCTTGCATCTAAGAAGCAGCCCAAGGCTATTTTGGTGATGTTCTTTGTATTTTGACTGAAAAAGTTTGTAGTTTTCTCACTTTTTCTTTTGTCCATTGATTGCTTGCCTGTTTTTTTTTTTTTTTTGTACTTCAAGTTCTAGATCACTGTGTTCCATTGATTTTTCGAATTCTTCCAAGTATTCAACAGTCTTCTCCCTTCCCCATTTGTTAGCATTTTGACTCGCCTTCCTTCTTTAGTTTTTGTGGCCTGTGATTCAGGATTTGTCTGTTTCTTTAGTTCCTGATAGTCTGTTTAAAAGAGCTAGAAAGTTTGTTGTTGCTTCTGTTTTGAGCAGTTTTTTATTGCCTTACTACCCTTCTCCTTCTGTGCTTGTGTTACTGTTTCTGTGCAGTTTAAATGCTTTGTAGATGATGGAAGAAAATCTCACATAAGAATTGGCACCTTCTTTGCATCTCTTGTTTGGGAGCAGTTTACTTTGTTGAAAATGTGATACTGTGAATCCTTTCACCCTACTAATGTAAGGGAAAGAAAAGAAAATGTATTTTCTCAAGGCCGGTGGCTGACAGGTGTAGAGAAAATGATAGATACTGAGAAGAAAACATTAAGTGCAAGTCTGATAACATTGAAACAGCATTCAAAGGATTTCTGTCCAGGTTTCAGTTTGAAGTCAGGATCAGATGAGACTCATTTGGTTGCTGCTGATTCTTCTTGTCCTATGGGTGTTACTCATTTACCTGTTATTGCGGTTTCAGAGAGATGAACAATTAAATGTAGCAGGACTGCCAGTGCATCCACTCTGTCTCATGTTCAAGTCAGGAAGATTTTTGTCATTTCTAGACCTTTTCTGCCAGGTTCTGACTAAAGAAAGACAGTAGAAGGATTGCTCGAGATCTAGTGAGTGATGCTGCAAGTTGTCCACCTCCCCACTCCGTAATGGTGGGATGGTTCGAGGCCCTTCATCACTGCCATTTTTGGTACTTACATGTTATCGCAACCACATTTGGAACTGCAGTCCTGAAGCAGAACCTGCATTTTGTATACAGTGCAGTGATGAACCCTGACACTTAAGTACTCATGTTTTTTTTTTTCCTCTCCAAGTCTGGGTTACAGACATTAAGTAGATGGGGAAGATTTGTGACCCACCTGCTTCTTTATTGCTAGATTATAGGAGAATTGTCTGTATTACCTCTACACTGCTGGGAAATTGTTACTTTTATGCATTCTGGGAGCATTACACTGCATAGGCTAAGGGTAACTGATCAGGGTGATTGCCCTCTGGTTACATCTGACGTTTTGTACTTGTTTTCTCGAGCAGACAGGTTGAACAAGTTGGGTATCACGTTTGTATTACGGGTCCTTTAATAATCAGGACTGCATCTCGCGTTGATAAAAACCAATAGGTTATAGAGAATGAAATCTGTAACATTTTACAAAACAGAATTAACTGTACTTCACACCTTACGAACATACCTCTTAAAGGTAAACATAATTGTGTAAGTAGGCTGTAATTCAGTGGGAAAAGCTAGTAGAACAGCAGGCTTTATATCAAAGTACATTTTCTGAAGAATAATTGTAAAACAGATCCATCGAGATCCATGTTTTACTGTAGTAAAGGTTTCAGGGTTCATCACTGCACTGTATGCTGATTCTGCTTCAGGAGTGTGTTTGGAATGTGGTTGCGATAATACGCAAGTACCCCATTTTTTATGTACCCACTTGACAATTGTTACTGTACAGTCTTCAGTCCCTGTGAGATCAATGTTGGATCCTGCCAATCTTCGATGTCTATGAAGGTTAGAGTTTATTCACTGGCTGTGGTGTCCTTTTTTCAAGATTGCAACCCTTAATGTTGATATTTCAACTTTAGCATTGCCATTGATGTCAAGTTTCTTGATGTCATTGCCATTTATGTTGGGGAAGTATTCAGTCTTTAAATTTGAGCTTTTTCCTTCAGTGCCAGTGTTTACTCTGATTCTGTCAGGGCTGTTGCTGTCATTACCCGGGTTGACTTTCCAGCTTTTGGCATTGATGCTCTCAACATTAAATTCGGGGAGTCAATGCTTAAGAATGCCCCTGAACCTCAAACCAGGGCTGTCCATCCTCCTGATAGTCATGTGCATTGGGCAGACTCAGAGAGCTTGCTTTTATCACCCACCTTTTCCTTAAGGGCATTCTACATATGTTGAAGTTCCACAGAGTATTAACTAATGAAGCTCTTGCTCTGTAGAAGGATTGCCAAAGTCCATACTGAAAACCAATCTCTCCCTACTTTCTGCCCTTGAATCAGTGGCTAACCAGACTATGTGACTGGTTCAGCAAGGGTGGCAGGCACAGGATTCATGGCTTGTCACAGTGCCTGGCTGTGTCTCACTGAGTTTGTCAAAAACACAAAGCTGAGTTCATGCACTGACTGATTATGGATGCTAGCAGTTTGGATCCAAATTAAAACCTGAGCTGGAAGAAACAAGTGATGGCAACATGCTAAGATTGGGGCAAAGTTCCAGGCTCATCAACAATTTTCTGGAAGTCAGCAGAGCTGACATTGACTTTGGTTTTGGTATTCACAAAATAATAACATTTGGGGTTCTGGTAAGGGCTGTAGAAAATGTGGAGGCTTTTGGGATTATTGAGCTTCCAAAGGAGGAGGTTTTTGGAGAATGATCAGAGATGCTAGTTGTGATGACCCACCACTTGACCAGTAATCAAGGAGCCTCAATCCTCACCTCTGGCAACAGTGGGGGTTGTACACTGGGAGGATGACTGGTACACACACAGTATTTCTAGATGCAGCTCTCTGCATCAAGTGCAATTTCCCTTAAGAGCACACAGAGACTACAGTCAGTCCGGGGCTGTTTTTTCTCTCTTTCTTCAGATCCTCAATAAGACTCCCCACTGGCACAGCTATAGAGTTGAGGTCCCAGCTGAGTGGCCAAGCCAAAACCTCCAGCACCCTCTCTGTCCAACCAGTGCTTCATGTCCCTGCCCAAGTAGCTGACACACACACACACACACTCTCTTTGAGGTTTGATTTACACACACACACACACACACACACACACACACACACACACACACACACACACACATGGGAAAAGGTAGCACAGGTTTACTAGCTATGCCCCCTTTTGCCCAGACTATAAGGTAGTTATCACTGCCACCAGCCAAACTTCTTATCAGCTACTTTAAGGCCCTTAACAAAAGGGTGTCCAATCTTACTGTGTAATATTAATATTAATACAAATGGTAGTTTGACCAAGAGCAAGGCTGTTAGGAGTGGCCCACACAATCTCGCCAAATAAATATGCAAGACTCTCAAAACTTAAATCTCTCTTACAAAGATCAGTCACAATGAAAGGTTTAAATATATTTAATAATAAATAAAAGAACAAGAAAATACTAAATACATTTCCACAGTGACATCAGAGTTCAAAACCACTGGAAATATTTAAAACAACATTACAGGACAGTCTCAAATAAAGAAAGAAAACGTCTAAACTATGCTTCACTATATTCCTGACTGAATCTAAAATAGTTACTGTACCCTAGAAACTTACTTGCAGAGCAAGCCAGATGTGTGGTGAATGGTTCTTGTCGGGTCCAACACTGAATACAGAATGCTGTCTCTCTCTGAGACTTTTAAATTAATATCTCAAATATTACTGCTGGGATAGCTTGCAGAATGACATCATATCTTGTCATATGACTGTATCCCAGGTGAAACCCCCACTGCTGGAAGCTAGCAGTATTTAGCATCTACCTATGAAAATACATAAACCTCAGATCTTTGGTAGATGCAGAAGTCATAAAACAATTTAATTACATTCCTCTACATTTCAAGACTAGTAATTATTTCACCCTAGAGACAATACTGAAAGCTTCTCAGTACATACTCTGTGTCTCTGGCCTAGCCTATAAAGTAATTTAATTTCAGTTATTTTTTTCTGGAGTTTGCTGGACTGAAGTTAACCTCCTGTATTCCATTGTTAAAACATATACATTTAGACAGTTACAGTTGTGCGTGTACATTTCTGTTCTATTCCAGTAGGGCATGCTGTGGTTACATTTTAAGCACAAGCACTTTATAAAATATCTTTTCAACATACATCTGTGCAAACCTAGTTTGATATACACACGCCATACAGTTCTAATACATTTGTAACACAAGCATCTCATATGAATTATGTTGATATTCACAAATGACATATAATTATGTACAAAATTCCAGATAGCTGTGCTGGCACTACCCAACACAGATAGGTTAAAGGCTCTGTCCATCTACTCGGTCTTCTACAGACTCCTCAGAGGTGACCTCTGTCTGGCATACAAAGCAATCTCAGACCCTGCCTTGCTGGGACAGCTGCAAGTCAAGCTCCACTCTAGTAACCCGAACAGACCTCAACCTAGTCTGTGACATCAATAGGACTTATTGGCGGGACAGATTTATGTCCCAGAGACGACTCCTTCTGTGGAATAGACTCCCGCTCCACGTCAAACAGAGTACCTCATTGACCGTTTTTAAGCGCAACCTGGATAACTGGATGGGGGACAGAAAATACATCCCTGGGTTCCACCTGTGTCCCTGCTGGACAGGGGCATCGGGTGCTGACTTGTCGGAACATGGGCTAAATTCTTGGCTAGGTTTGTAAGGGCCAATAGCCTATTAACTTCCTATGATCTCCTTTCATCACACTAGCCCTCCTTTTGGAGGGCAGCAGTCTGCTCCCTGGAGCCTTGTCAATTGCTAACCACAGAGGCAGTGGGGTATGTGTTTCTCCAACACCAACTAACTTAGCTGGCCATCAAGCATAGCAGGTAAGTCAGGGACATAGTCTCCAGAAGTCCCTTTATATTTCCTCACAAACCATCCTGTTCTAGACATCCCACTCTATGCAACCCAGTGGCTAGATTAGAAGTGCTAGACTTTCACTCAAAGTTCTTTTTAGTTCCTAGAATAACAAGGAATGTATTAACATGTACTGTGGTGCAGAGTGATGACATGTTCATTGACATGAACACTGGAGGGGAGGGAGAGAATGGGAGTAAGCAGACTCCACCAGTTCCCCCGTACTAGGGGGAGTGTGGTGGCTGTAGCCTGCCATTTGGGTAAAATGAAGTAGAACACTGGGTGATGCATCTGTGGAGTACAGGCCTAGCAACCACACTCTGCTGTAAGCAGTACTGGTATGCATATAACAGCCCATGGACCAGCATGTGTGTGTGAAGACATTCACACTTCCTCAAGGTGATGGGCAGCCTTGGTATAACTCGAGGGCCACTGAGATGGAAAATGACTTGAGGGGTAGGGCACAGTGTAGGACCTGCTAGCTGTCCGAATGCATACCACCTGAGTCTTGCTGATGGGGCATCTTTGGCAGTAGCAACTGGACTGTAGGTCTCTCACCTAGCCTGGCAATTCCTAGCTCTCTTCCTGCAGAACAGGTGGGTCAACTATGTATAGGTAGTAAAGTCAGGAGGCGGGGTTCTGTGTGTGTTGTGGGGTGGGGGATGGGAATGGATGCAGAAGGGTAAATAAAAAAGATAAAATATCTCAGGCCAGTTCTTGATTAAAGTAGCGTAAATTAACATATAAGCAGAGATTCCTTTCATATTGTAAAAGTACAGTTGATCTTTCCCTGTTTGTCTGAACCAGACCGGATATGCTCTTTGAATGTCCAGGATGCAAACCTCTCATCAAGATCGTCAAGGAATCCAGGTGGTTCCTTCATTTCTTGATGGAAGCCAGTCATTTTCAGTTTTGCACATTGTCATTTAGTCTCACCACTGTTCCCAGAGTGTCAAGAAGATGCATGTTAGTAGTGACAGCAGCTCTCAAGCTGCAATGGTCCAAGTTGTTTCTCTACTCGGACAGTGATTTCTAACAGAACTGACTATGGACAATTTTATTACTGTCAGGGATTTGCCTTTCAGACCATTACAATCCTTTGGCATAGTGGTAACTTTTGCAAAATTGCAGCTGGTCCCTACACAGTTGGCCACCATCATAGGCTGCATTCTGTACATTCCGTCTTGCAGAACCTTTCTTCCACTGGACAAAATTTTCTCTCCATCTGAACAACAAAACTGTAGCTGACTCAGAATGAGTTTGTTCTGGCTACTATGTGTCCACTCTGTTCATTTTGCCTTTCCTTCATTGAACCGTTACAGTTTAAAGGACCCACTTTCAGATCCACTGGATTCTCAGATCTGCATATCCAGAAAATGCAAGGAGCACCTTGTGTGATGGACTCAACACACAAGTCTTTTTCTGGGAAGATCCTTCCAATCCCCATTCCCCTGGTGACTCTGACCAGGGATGCCCCTGCCTTGTGGTGAGGGTGGGGGGAATATTGTGAGCAAACTGTCCAAAGCACATGGTCAGCTCACAAGGCTATTCTGCACATCAGGAGTTTTGCATATATATTTAATCCTTTTCAAGTTCAAGTCAGTTTATGACTTTAGCAAAGTATTTCTTTGTTCATTTATCTTAAATTTGTCTTTAGAAGTTTGCATAATGGCTGTTGTCATTCTGTTAAAAAAATAAACACATGAATTTAAAAGGTTTTCTTATTACTTTGGACTGTTTGGTCAAAGTAAAGTGATTTTTTTTTTACTTTTGTGATGGTTTTTGCTTTGAGCGTTACCCTTTATTAAGACAGAGAGATGTTTCCTAAAGTGTGCCTGTAGCAAGATAATGCCTCCCCAGGACTGGAATGTGTATTGCTTGATTTGTTTGGGCGAGGACCATAATCCCTTCAAGTGCTTATTTTGCTGATTTTTTTCCCCTGCACTCTTAGGCACAGGAAAGAACAATTGTAGTTACATTTCTATGCAAATCTTTGTCAGAACAGCAGCCTCCTTTTCATAAAAGTTGTTCTGGGCCATGCCCTTTTTCTTTTCTTATATAGTTTAAAATAGTTAAAGTTGGCAGATGTTTTATATCATTGTGTGTTTATTTTATATTCATGTTATTTTTATATTGTAAGTTGTGGGTCATTTTTAATGGTTTTAGTAGTAATTAAGCAAGTTTTTTAACTGTTTGGTCATGGTCATATAAGTGTTTGGGGCTGGGTATTTCAATTGGTAACAAATATGTCTTGGTGATTCTGATGAAGTATATAACAAAAGTGCTTAGTCATTAAATTTTGTACATTGGGACCTGTGGACTGTGGTTTGCCGTTTCTTTGGGCTTTTTTTTTTTGTGGCCCTTCTACTTTGGCCTTGAGATCAGCTGTTCTGTTGGTCTCAAAGTCTTCCAAGGATGCTGCAGCAGAAGCTGCTAAGAAGAAGCACCAACTTCCCAAACATTCAGGAATCTCCTCTTCAGTGTCTGAAGCAATATAATTATGATGCTTTCAGTGAAATGGGTTTGTTTGAAATTATTGACAAACCCTTTCTCTCTCTCTCTCTCTCTCTGTGTCGTGCCTATTCAAACCAAACTTTTATTTTACTAGATTAGGCACTAGATAAAGAAGTGTCCATAATCTTAGATACCAAACATTCAGCAATTACATTTTTTGACACAATGGCAAGACCCCATCCTAGTTGTCTTTAAGTTTATAAGTTTGTGATGGATTTCTGTAGAGCGCAGGAGTAGTTCTCTAATGCTCTTTTGCTTTTTCACCTTCCAGTTTCTCAGTATGGGATAGGAAGTTGATTGGTGTTTTCTTATTTAAGCCCCGTACTTCGAAGATGTCTTCTCCAGCCCATGCCCCGTGTTTGCACCACCTTTTATGAGAATTCCAGTCTTGACTCATATGGCATCAATCTATACTGCTCTCTGCACCAGTCAGCATTGATCTTGGCTTTGGTCTCTACCTGGTAATGTTAGCCCTGCCCCAACAATCCTTGTCGATGATACAAGAGCATAATCTGTTGGTCTAAAAGCATAAAAGCAGAGCAAAAAGTGAGAAGGTAAGACAAAATGCCAAGGGGAAGGATTGTTAAACACTTGGAAAAAAGTAGAAAATGTATAGAACATACTAGTTTAGCACTTGACATACAACAAGAAAGGAAGCAAGTGATCAATGGAAAAAAAATAAGTGGTGGCCTTGGAACTGATGCTGGGACTTGAGATGTCAGTATTAGCTTTTACCCTTTCAGTGACAATGTTGATACAGTGGTTTCAGTGTCAGGATACCCAGGTTGTCTTAAAGTTGATGCAGTTTTCAACATTGATCTTGATTCTAGGACAGCAGTCATTGTTGCTGTGATATCAACCCAAGTTGCACTAGGCACTGATACCGGCATTAATGTCAGCACCAGCAACACCTTCTATTGAACCTAATCTCTGCAATTTAGTATGCAGGATAGACATGCCAAAATCCTTCTACAGTTTTCTAAGATTATTTTGGCCTCATAGAGAAGGCCTTCCTTATCTTTAGAGTCTCCCCTTCTGAAGATTCCTAGAAAGGTACATTCAAGAGGATGCACATTAATTTGCCCACTAAAATTACCTATGGCTGTCTTGGATGATGTGCAAGGTGCTGAATGCCATGCATCACCTCATCATTGCTAACTGACCCTGTATCTTTCCCACAGAAGATATTGCAGAAGGCTTTTGTTTCTGTTCAGTAGTCTTCTTGGGTTGCCATACTGTTGGTATACATGTTAAAGGTCGCCTTAGAGACTACTTTGGAGAACTGGGGTAGAGTACCCTCAGTCAGAAGAAAAGGCAGAAAGTGTTCTGCGCTCTGCCAAAGATTGGAAGTTCTGGGCAGTTACTTCTAAAATGGATGCTTTGGGTTTGGCCAGTCATTCACCCACCAGCCACCAGATAAGTAGTCCAGGCAGTGGACAACCTGTCGAAGCAGATGCATACATCTTCCAAACTTTTCCTGTGAGGGTGCTTAATTATCTGAGGGATCTCTCTAATGAAATGCAAAAGACTGTAAGCTATTTGCAAGGTGGACCAGTTAGAGGCAAGTTATTCCATTTTTTAACTGAGTTAGTAATGGCAAATTTTGTGATGCAGGTCTCCTGCAGTGCTGTCTCCATAAATATGGATATTGCTGAACCAGTTTGTGTGTGGGTACATAATTTACATTTGTTGTTTTTGTTTTAGTTTCATTCATTTTGTATCTGAAAAGACTCAAAACCATCTCAAAATGCTCCACAGCAATGTAATGTCCCTCTCTGGTTTTGTCAGGTATAAAATAATATCATCTTCTAATAGAGCCAGCTTCTGTCATCCTCAATACCAGTGACATCCCTGTTTCCTCTGCCAGTGGTTCTAAATACAGTGCAAACAACAAAAGGGAAAGAGTTCACCCCTGCCTGGCTGCCCTGGTCAATCAGAAGCCATCAGAGAGGACCCCATCCACTCCAAATCTTGCCTCCGATCCCTCACACATCCCAGTCAACCCCACAATCTCATCATGGAATGCAAATGGCTTCACTGCCCCTGCCCTTAAATGCCCTCTCCGCATCAAGACCCACCAACAGTGGCACCGTCTCACATTCTGCCTACTTTTCGGATGACCAACACTCCATCAATGTTTGTTGTCAAGTCCATATCTATCAAGTCTGGCTTCACTTTTGCCTTTCCCTTAGCCATCATAGACACAAACACCCCATAATCCTGGTTTAGTATTGAAATCGGCCTGTATGAAGCTGGATCCGATGGATCTCCACCCTCTCTAGGTTTCATAGCCACCACTGCTCCCTTCCAGGACATCAACACCTCTCCTCCTTTCAAAATACTGTCAAACAAACCCCTCCAGATCCCCACCAGCCCCCCTCCCTCCCAGCCTGCAAGCCTCCACAGGCGCACCATCCACTCCCAGGGACACCCCTATCCCCACTTCCCATTCCAGCTGCCAGCAGTTTATCCTCTTTTACCTTGGCATGTTTAATTTTTCCATAAACATTTCCATTTGTACATTTTCTTGATTCCTGCATTTCTCTGCTTTATACAGACTTTATAGAATTTCCGAAATATTTCTAACACCACTACAGGATCTCTTGTTACCTTCCTTGTTATAGTCTCCCTACACTTGGTGGCAGCCCTTTCTACTTTCTAACGACTGAGTCGTGCTAAAAGGATTTGTGCTTTGGAGCTATTAAAAAACAGTTGCTTAACAGCAATTTTTTCTAAGCTCATGCATATTATCGAGGTAATCCCTTATTTTCTGTTTAACATTCTGCAGTTGCTCCTGTTCTGTGAGATTCCCCCATTCTGCAGTACTTTTAACATTTGTAAGACACTCTAAATATTTTTTTTTGAGGGACTCCTTGTCCCCATGTATTTTTTTTTGTTTTTAATAAAACAAGAAACATCTTTATTAAATGATCACATATGATATAGGTGACCTTGCATTCATGTAATTGAAAACAAACCATATTGACACAATTCCAGTTGTAAACATTATACATTACAAACCACTTTGACACAATTGTAGTTCCAAACATTATACATCACTTATCTGTCCAGTCATTATCAGTCAAACATTAGACAACTAATTTAAATCCTGCCTTCTTTTAAACCTCGTTTCTCCTCTGCATTTATTGTTCCCACAATTCCCATTTTTTCCTATGTAATTTGCTCCAATCCTTTTCCAAATAACCCAGTTCCAGTTGCTTTGTCTCTGTTACTGTATTCATTACTTCTAGTAAAATTGATTTATACTTTGATTTCTATTTTCTAATAATTGCTTTTTTGGCAGCCACCATAAATAGACTCAGCAAGCTTGGTCTTACTATGTCTAGGCAATTCCGATTCTGTATCGTGCTCAAAAAAAAAAAAAAAAAATTCTTTAGTTACACCCAGTATCATTGACAAAGCAGTCTGCAGGGAATTTTTAAAGTCTGCCAACTCATTACACTCCCAGAAAATGTTCCCAGTTGCCTCTTTCTTCCCCATAACAAAGTAAACCTGACAATGCTGTTAAAATAAACTATTTAATAAAACAACAAAGCTTTCAGGTCAAAAGAACCCATCTGATGTTGTAAATCTTTATTCATTCCTTGCTGTTAGGACTTTGGTTCCATCCTCGGAACCGACATGGCCGTTACCAAGCTTGCGCCAGCCAAAAACTCTCAACTAAGACCTACCCACAATGCCCCGCTCATAGTCTCATCAGATCTCGTTTGCCGCATTCCTCGTCAGACGTGCCAAGCCTTCTGTCAAACTAAGTGTAGTGTTTTTGTGATTTATCTTTCTAATTACCTTCATCTTGTCAGTTTTTCGTAAAGATTACCTTTTCGTCTTTAAATTTATAGACTTTCTCTATAAAACCTACCCTCTACCTTTGGTAGCTCTTTTCATACCATCGTTGGTACTCTCTCTCTCCCGTACCTTTTGGTATGCCCTTCCCTATCACTTGTGGTATTTTTTAGTAACATTGTTGGTACTTTCCCTTCTTTTCTGTTTAAAAAAAAAAAAAAAAAAAAAAAACTCTTTCTATAACTTTGCTGCTGTTGTTTTTGGTTGGTTAAATTGTAGTTTAGGACATAGTGTAGTTTTTCCATAATGTCTGATAAAGTTAAACAGTGTGATAAGTGCGGGCGTAAGATGCCCAACTCAGACGGTCACACCCAGTGTGTTTATTGTTTGGGCGTCGACCACATCAACATATCTTATGATATTTGTTCGAGCTTCAGCAATTGTACATTGGCTGAGCATAAGAACAAGCTGTTTCTGAAGGCTATGATGAAAACACCCTTCTCGGAGGCTCTTTCTGGGACAGAGGTCTCACCACCTCCTAAGCATAAGGATGTGAAGAAACACAAAGGGAAACGGAGTCGTTCGGTTCCGACATCTCCTTCCTCCTCGGAACTGAGTCGACACTGGGCTTCCCCCGCGCCTTTGGTGCAGACTACTTCAGCACCAGACTCCATGTCTTCTCCCTCAGTGCTGCCCTTAATTTTGACTCCAACCACTGTACCAGCTTCTGCACCATCCCCCTCGGTGCCTACGTTGGTTTTGGCACAGGCTCCGATTACTGTACCTGCGGTGCCAATGTCTTATACGGCTCCACTGACTCTGACACTGTCTGTTCCATAGGTCGAACACCTTCCCAGAACCAGATACTCTCCCACTTTTGACCCCTTTTTGGGACACCAGTTTAATCCTTTTCTTGACAGACCTGAATCTCCTTCGGCAGCTTCCTTCAGATCCACCAGGAGTCTTTCAGAACAAGATGTAGTGAGGGTTGTGGACCAGCTTTTGGCAGCTAGAAGATTACCCACCCCTGATAATCCCCACCCCTGGTAGGTCTTCATTCCCTCTTGGAATGGAAGCTTTCACGGCTTATTCACCTGTATAGCCTCCTCCCAAGCCTCAGAGACTTCGGTACTGATAGCCATCCCAGTGCATTCTGTCTTAGCTCCGACAGCGGAGGCTTCCCTGTTGGCACCAGTTACTCTTGCTGCAATGGCTCCATTGGAACTGGCGCACTCTCTGAGCAGTGATTGGGCTGTCGGCACAGTGGCTCCTAGTTTGGCGCCTTTTTTTCGGTGGCACAGTCTATGGCCACGGCTCCCCGGCAGCTACCCGTCCTCTCGGAGCTTCTCACCTGGAGGTGGGCTCCTCAGGGTGGGTGTGACCCCACTTCTGAGGTTGTCCTTCTCTGTTTTGGGCTGCCATCTGTCCTCGGACAGACCTGCTTTACAGGTGATGGAGAGGGTCCTTGCCTCAACAGGCTCGCAGTTGGCACCATTGGCATCAACACCAGAACCCCCCTCTAGCATGCAGCTGTCCCAACCCCCTACTCTGGGATCCCGAGCATGGGAGCCGCAAGACCTTCCCTTGAAGGGAACTCTTTCTCCGGAGTCCTCAGAAGATCCCACTGGGGAGCCACCTTGGAAGAAACTATGCAAGAGGAAGCATCTTGATCCCCCTGAGGAGTCCATCACCGAAGTCACTGATTGTGATGAGGGAGAAGGGTCCCCACGATCTCCCTGGTAGACGTCTCATTTGGAGACATTCTCAAGATCCTCAAAGCAGAGGGGAGACTGGAATCCCTCCAACCCTTCTTCGCAGGAATCTGTGTTCTTGCAGGCCTTCCATGCTCGGCCATCTACTTCCTGGGTGACCTCACCTGCGGATGAGCTTGTTAAACCTATTGTGCAGCATGCCCGGAAGGCTCCGGACAACATGGAACCTTTCCCCTGGAGGCCAGATGAAATTCTATCCACCCCTGAAGACCAGCCTAATTTGTCCAAGCAGCTGATGGTTGATTCCATGGTCTGGCCACCAAGAGGGAACTGGCAGAAGATAGTCCTACTGTTCATCCCCCGAACAAAGAGTCTCAGGCTATGGACAGACTGGGGAAGCAGGCCTACGCTTCCGTGACCTTTGCCATTCGGTTGCTGAATTATCTGTCACACTTTACTTGCCTCCAAAGAGACCTAATTTCAGAAATGTCTGCCTCTTTGGCGGGGATGCTGCCTGAGGAGGTGTGTGATACTGTTGCCTCTCAGCTAGCTACCCTGGAATTCATCTTGAACTCCTCGATGCGCTTGATCTGTCACACCACCTAGGGGGCAGCTCGAGCAGCCGCATTAGGCATAGTCATGAAACAGAATGATTAGATGCGTTTGTGTGATTTCACAGACCCCTTTAAATCTTCCTTTGTCAACGCGCCTTTGTCAGCACGCCTGTTGATGAATCTTCCCTTTTTGGTCCCAAAGTAAGAGACACACTATCCTGTAGTGAGAAGGATGGAAAGACCTTGTCTGCTGTGGGCATACGTTTTTCCTCCCCCCCCCCCAGAGATTCTACTCCAGGAACAGAGGGGAGGGAAATTGTGGTTCAAGAAATCCCAAGGATCTTTTCATGACACTTGTGATGAGCAATCCCCCTGGGGCAGAGGGGGCAACTCATCCAGAAGGCGCCCCTTTCTGGATAAATGGAGTCTGTGCAACCAGGGCACTAGATATTCCTTTCAGTGCTCCTGAACAGCGGCCTGATTGCTTTCCTCTGGAAGCAGTCGGGGGTTGATTTTCCCTGCACCTAAAGGCCTGGCAACTTATAACAATGGATGTGTGGGTGCAGGGAATAATATCCAGAGGCTATCATATCCCAGACCTGTGAAACAAATCCCTGATGTCCCACCCAGTCAGAGGAAGGCTGCAGCCTTAGAAATCGAAAAGCTGCTAAGAAAAAGAGTCGTCCAGCCAGTCTCACTAGACCAGAGAGGGTCCGGGTTTTACTCTAGGTTCTTTTTAGTGCCAAAAAAGACAGGGGACTGGAGAACAATACTGGATCTCGGCTTACTAAACAAATTCATAAAACCTCAAAACTCTGGATGTTCACGTTGCAGTCTATTCTCCCCTTTCTGGGAAAGGACAACTGGATGTGCTCTATAGACCTCCAGGACACGTATTACCACATAAAGATTGACAAATGCTCCTGGAGATTTCTCTGCTTCCAGCTGGAATGCAATCACTATCAGTCCAGGATACTGCCCTTTGGTCTCTCAACAGCCTCCAGAGTGTTCACCAAATGTATGGCAGTCATAGTAGCTCATCTCCGACTACAAGGATTCCAGATGTTTCCATATTTAGATAATTGGCGCCTTACCGCCGTGACCAGGAATCTTCTCATCCTCAGTCTCTCTTACACTCAAGGCCTTGCTCCTCACTTAGGTATCATGATCAACATGGACAAATCACAAATGTCTCCAACAAGAGCACTGGAATTCATTGGAGAGATCTTTGACACAATGTCCTGTCAAGCTTCCCTTCCTCCTCACAGGCTCTCAAAAATAAGAAGCCAGATTGAAGTTGGACAACACGTCAGTCGCCTGGTACATCAACAAACAAGGCGGAACCAGGTCTTCCCCCCCCTGTCAGGAGGCCATGAGAATTTGGCACTGAGTGATGGCGTCCAACCGCTTTCTCATAGCAACGCACATTCCTGAGAGTTCCAATCTTATTGCGGACAATCTTAGCAGGAACATTCTGATGCCTCACGAGTGGTCCCTCAGTCCTGTAATAGCGGATCAGATTTTCAGCCATTGGGGCAGGCCTTGCTGCAACCTGTTTGCTTCTCCCCTAAACAACAAATGCAGAAGCTACTTTGCCCTGACCCCCCCCCCCAGGGGAGTCACCGAGGGATGTTCTGACACACGATTGGCCCCCGGTCTGTTCTATGCCTTCCCCCCGTTTCCTCTCATCCCGAAATTCCTCCAGAAAGCTCAAAGGTTGAGAAGCAGAGTGATCATCATTGCTCCTTATTGGCCCTGTCAAGTCTGGTTCCCTTTCCTATGGCTTCATCTGATTCACATCCCGTGGATCCTGGATCACTCCCAAGGTCTGCTGTCTCATCCTCAGGGACTGATTCACCCCAATCTCCGCAGCTTGGTTCCTCCACGTCCGATAATTGCCAGGCTACCTGATCTCTCCTGTTCGCGAGATTCTTCTGGCTTCACGCAAACCTTCCACCAGGAAAATTTATTCTAGTAAGTGGGCTGGGTTCTTTAGATGGGCCAAAGAACATAACGTAGACCCCTTTTCCATGCTTATTCAGAAGATCCTACAATACCTAACTACCCTATTACATGCAGGAGTGTCAGCATCAGCAATTGCTGTGCATTTAGCAGCTATTGCAAATTTTCACAATGGAACTGGCAATTCTTCTGTTATGTCACACCTGACTGTGCAGAACCTTCATGAAAGGACTATTACATGTTAAACCTCCTGTCAAGCCTCCTATAGAGCCTCGGGACATGACATTGGTGCTTTAGTCGTTAACAGCTCCTCCTTTCGAGCCTTCTAATTCATGTGATATAAAAGTTTTGTCTTGGAAAACTCTACTTCTAGTAGCCCTTACCTCATCGAGAAGATTATCTGAGTTGCAGGCCTCGAGTGTCAAAAGACCTTACTTGATTTTTTATAGGGAAAGAGTGTTCCTACGTACTGACCCTGTTTTTTTGCCAAAGGTCATTTCTGGCTTTTCCATTAATCAATCTGTTGACCTACCGGTTTTCTTCCCTCATCATTCATGTAGAGGGGAATACCTTTTGCATACCCTTAATGTTCATAGGCAACTTCATTTCTACTTGGACAAAACTAATCTTTCAGAAAAAGGTATCAATTGTTTGTGGCCTTTGCAGGACCCAAATTGGGTAGGCCTGTCTTCAAAATGACTTTATTTTGTTGGCTCATAAATGCCTTTACTTTCATCTACCATCAGAACAAAGTGTCTTTACCTTCCAGAATAAAGGCTCACTCTACTAGATCGATGTCTACTTTTGTGGCCTTTCATTCCAGAGCCTCTGTGAATGATATCTGCACAACAGCCACTTGGGCAAGACCTCATACCTTTATCACTCATTGCAAATTGTATTTAGCCTTCAGGAGACAAGCATCTTTTGATTCTGTGGTGCTCAGGAATGTCCTTCCTTAGGGCCACCCAGGACTCGAGTAGCTGGGGACTTGGTCCTAACAGGAATGAATAAAGATTTACAACATCAGATAAAGAAGTTATGCCTTACCATAATGTTGCATCTGTGTTGTAAATCTTTATTCATTCATTACTTCCTGCCCTTCTTCCCCCTGCCTGGACTCCTGGTGGACTTGAGGATTTCTTTATTAGTTAAGGTATTTGCTCAGACAGAGCCTCATACTGTCTTTTTTATTACTTGTATACTATAATGGCGGGCAAACTCGATCTGAAGAGACTATGAGAAGGACATTGTGGGTAGGTCTTAGCTGAGAGTTTTTGGCTGGCACGAGCTTGATAACGGTCGTGTCGGTTCCAAGGACAGAACCGAAGTCCTAACAATAATGAATGAATAAAGATCTACAACACAGATGGAATGTTATGGTAGGACATAACTTTTTTTTCATCAGTGTTATCTTTTATCTTTCTTACCTGTCACACTTCCAACATTTGGTGTCCACCTGAGGAAAAATTCTTTGTAGTCTACTTGAGGTATAACAATATTTATTTATGTAAACACTTACAAGAAAAGATCCTAAATCTTCTAGACTTTGTTGCATGTTTTGGGAGACATACATATATCCCCCTTCTTTCTTTTTAAATTGCTTATCCAGTCTCTCTTCCCAATCCTTTCCAACCTCCTCTGATTGATTGATTCTTACAGTTATCATGCAGTATTTTGTATGCTGTACTAAATATTCTGTTTTTAACAGCAGCTTCTGTTCTAGATTCTACTAAAACTCCACCAGTGCTGGTCTTTCGTGTAGGACCCTCCTATTTGTTTCTCGTTGCCTATACTCTGATATCAATCCTTGATAGGGAAGGCAGTCTCTAACCTGCAGCCCAGAGAAATTCTTGGCATTTTCCCATTCTGTTATCTTTTCCTCTGTAGTTATTTGCTCCCAGTGCCTTGGCTCATTTGCCAGTTTTCTCCAATAAACTCCAGCCCCTTCTTGCCTATTCTTTGTATCCCTAATTGCAGTCATCCATATCTGCATAATCTCCTTTCTCCATTCCCATGTTGGTTTAGTTCTTAGTATTTTCTGCTACTTTAAGAATGTAATGTTCTGTATTATTACTGTTGTTCTCCTTAAAGTTCTACATCCAAAATCCCAGTCTCATCTTGTTTCTTGAGTTTCTTTCCACTTTGAATTATATTTTTCTGCTTGTGGTATATGTAGGAGCCTTAACTGTGTTGTTCTGAATTACCCCTTCAAATCAGATAATCCCAATACACCCTGTTCTATTGGAAGAATCTGTTTATCCCACTTGACTCTTGCTGTCTTCCCCTCCCAGATAAAATCCTTCAGCTCTTTATTAATTGCTATCCACAACTTCTTCTCTGGTTGATTAAAAATATGCCTGACCTGTGTGCAAGACTAAAAATATTTTAACAGTTTGTATCTTACTATCAGTATAACAGAGCTACAGTTTTCCTTTTCTGTTATCTTTTATTTAGCTTCTTTCCACATATCCTTAGCTGCCACACCAGAATCATTTTTAATCCATACTCCTAAATACTTCATTTTATCATGTCCCCTTTAAATATGAATATTGCTGAATCAATTTGTGTGTGGGTACATAATTTACCACCATTGCCATTGTTTCAGCTTCATTAATTTTGTATCCTCAAAAGATTTAAAACTGTTTCAAAATGTTCCAAGTCACTGTAATGTCCCTTTCTGGTTTTGTCGGGTATAAAATAATGTTATCTGCAAATAGAGCCAGCTTTTCTTGACTACCATACCAGTTATATCCTTTTCGAGTCCCTTATTTTCTTTGCCAGTGCTTCTAAATATAATGCAAATAGCAAAGGGGAAGAGAGGACACCCCTGCCTCGTTTCTTTGCTCAATCAGAAATTATTAGAGTGAACCCTACCCACTTCTGATACCTCGTATATCCTCCTAAACAACCATATAATTTAATCTGGGAATGCAAATGCTTCCACTGCCCTGTTCATAAAGACCCAGCTTACTGTGTCAAATGCTTCCTCTGTATCAAGACCAACCAACAACAGTGATATTTTCTTGCATTCTGCTTCCTTCTGAATAATCAGTGTTCTGTTAATGTTGTCAGATGTGTGCCAGCCCTCCACAAAACCTCATTGATCCATATCTATCAGTTTTGGTATTGCTTTTGCCATTCTTTTAGCCATCATAGACACACACACACCATAATCATGGTTTAGTATTGAAATGGGCTTGCATAAAGCTGGATCTGATGGATCTCCTCTCTCTCTCTCTCTCTCTAAGTATCACAACCACCACCCTCACTTCCAGGATGTTGGCACCTCTCTCCCCCTCAAAACACTGTCAAACAAAACCCTCCAGATCCCCACCAGCCCCTTCCTCCCAGCTTCCAAACCTCCACAGGAATGCTATCCTCTCCAGGTACCCCCCAGACAGGATACACATCATCACTTCAATCCCATCTCCTCTCATCCCAACCACCAGCAGCTGAGCCTCTTCTTTCTCTAACCTTGGCATATTTCATTTTTCTATAAACATTTCCATTTGTACATTTTCTTGATTCCATATTTCTCTACTTTATACAGACTTTAATAGAATTCCCAAAATATCTGTAATACTTTCTACAAGATCTCTTGTTACCTTCCTTGTTATAGTCTCCCTAAGCTTGGCGACATCCCTTTTTACTTTCTGTTGCCTGAGTCTTTGCACTAAAAGTTTTTGTGCTCTAGAGTTATTATCAAACAGTTGCTTAACAGCAGTCTTTCTAACCTCGTGCATATTATCAAGGTAATCCTTATTTTCTGTTTAGTATTCTGCAGTTGCTTCTCTTCTAGTTATGTGAGATTCCCACTATTCTGCAATACTTTTAACATTTGTCTGTCCCTCTAAATAATTCTCGCTACTTGCTACTCCTTAACCATATCTCCTTTTCTTTTATTTCTATGTATTTTTAAACTCCAGTTTAATTTTATCCCACTTCCTAGCTGTATTATCAGAAAAGAAATTCTGTATTTCTAATAGCTCCCAAATAATTTCCACTACCCATTCCTTTTATTCATCTCTTTTTTTTCAACAGATAGGTGGGAAAGCACCACAGTGTCTCATTTTTATTTCATTATCATGTGTTTTTATTTTAGTTGTTATTGGCACATGATCTGAAATAATTATTGGGTGTGTATCAAGACCTTCAAATAAATGCACATGTTGCTGTGAAATGTAATTTCTGTCTAGCTTAGCCCAGTTTTTGTATTTTAACCATTAGTAATTGAGCCTTCTAACCTTGGCATATTTAATTCTTTCATAGCATAAACATTTCCATTTGTATTCACACTAACTGGCTAGAAGCCGAAACGATAACTACTGTAATAAATAAAAGAAAATACCACGACCAGCAGTGAAATCAGAACCTCCAATGTTTAGTAACTCCAAGGAAATATAAAATACTTCAGAGTCCTCCGAAGAAGTCCTTTTGTTATAAAGGTGAAAGTGCTTAGTCGTGTAGTATTCTATAATTCCTTTGAGTTATTAAATGTTGGAGGTTCTGATTTCACTACTGATCATGGTATTTTTTATTTTTTTATTTATTACAATAATTTCCATTTGTATCTTTTCTTGATTGTCATATTTCTCAGCTTTATACAGACTTTCATAGAATTACCTAAATATTTATAATACTTCTACAGGATCTCTTGTCACCTTCATCGTTATAGGCTGCCTAGGCTTGGTGACAGACTTTTCTAGTTTCTGTTCCTTGAGTCATTGTGCTAAAAGTTTTTGTGCTCTAGTGTTATCAAAAACAATTGCTTAACAGCAGTCTTTCTAAACTTGTGTATATTATCAAGGGTAATTCCTTATTTTCTATTTAGCATTCTGCAGTTGATTCTCTTCTTTTTCTGTAAGATTCCTGCTTTTCTGCAGTAATTTAACATTTGTCAGTCCCTCTAAATAATTCTTGTTACTTCTTATCCATAGCTCCCTTTCTTTTATTTCCACACTTTTAAACTCCACCTTAATTTTATCCCACTCCTTAATTATTATTTTCAGAAGTTTATTATTATTTTATTTATTTATTTTATTTTATTTATTTATTTTACATTTGTTAACCGGGAGAGTCCGACTGGATACATGTCCATTTTCAGCGGAGGCCCGGGGAGAAAAGCTCCAAGTACATAACAGACATATGAACATTGTTAATGCAAAAAAGGAAGATAGTTGAGTTCTAAATACAATATAAAGATACATCACATCTTGGGGAAAAAAAAAAAAAAACAACAGCAGCATATAAAAAAAAACATAGGTCAGTTACAAAGGCGAGGCGCCTTGTTAAAAAGCGGTTAAGGATAGTGAGGTAAGAGAAGGGTAAATGATAGTGGTTAATCAGGTTTGGAACAGGGACATTGCCAGAGAGTATTGAGATGGGGTTTAAGCTTTTTTTGAATTGTAGGAGTGAGGGTTCTGAGGTGAGCATGGTCGGTAGGGAGTTCCACATTTTACCTACAAAGTTTGAGAATAGAGAATCCCCAGCAGAATTATTGGCTTTGGTAGTTTGAGCTAAGATCTTATTGGAGGAGCGTAAAGATTGCAGGTTAATATAGGGGTGAATGATGTTTTTCAGAGCTGGTGTTTTCTCTGGGTGATACAGTATCTGGTGAGACATTTTGAGTTGGTTGAAATGGAGTTGGCTGGAAAACTCTAACCACCCTAGTTGCTTCAAGTTAGTGCAGTGGTGCGTTCTAAAGGTGGAATTTGTGGCAAATCTAGCTATGTGATTGTAACAAGAAGCAAGTTTGTTAAGGGTTGTCTTGTTTAGGTTTGTAAAGAGGGGGAGGCATAGAAAAGAGTTGATAGTAGGTGTGTGCTGGCAATTGTAATTTTAGCGTGAGGAGTGAGAAAGTGTTTTACTTTATAGAGAGAGCCAAGCTTTTTATTGACGGTTTTGATGGTAAGATTGAAATGGGTGTCAAATTTAAGGGAGTTATCAATGGTAACACCTAATAGCTTTGTGTGAGCTTCTGGTGATATAGTGATTCCATTGGAGGATGTAATAGAGAAGGTGGGGGGAAGAGTCTTGTTAGTGGGTGAGAAAGTAAGTAGTTTTGTTTTGTTGGGGATGAGAACTAATTGTCTTCTTGAGAACCATTTTTCTATTAGGTTGAAGGTGTCTTGGGTTGAAGCAGTGAGGTCTGCCAGGTTGGAGGCAGTGCTGATGATAGTCGAATCATCTGCATATTGAATGCATGTGGCATGGGGGGTGATTGTGGGCAGGTCATTAACAAAGATGGTGAAGAGAAGAGGGCCAAGAATAGATCCTTGGGGAACTCCAAGTGTAACAGGTAGGCATGTAGATAATTTGTCCTGCCATAGAACAGCCTGTTGCCTATTGGACAGGTAGGATTGGAACCATTTCAGCGTGGAATTGCTGAGTGATAGTTTTTTTAATGTATAGAGGAGTTGAATGTGGTTCACCATATCAAAGGCCTTGGAGAGGTCTATGAAAAGAGCAGATGATAGTTTATTATTGTTTCTGAAGTTATTGATGGTATTAGAAAAGGATAGTAGGGCTGATGTGGTACTGTGATTTGGCCTGAAGCCATGTTGGGAGTTAGCTAGAATTTTATTTTTGGTGAGGTGTTCCATCAGTTGTTTGTGGACACACTTTTCCATAATTTTGGCCAGGGGTGAGAGTATAGCTATAGGTCTGTAGTTGGTTAGCTCTAGTGAGCTACCACCTTTATGGAGAGGAATAATGTGGGGCATTTTCCATATGGAGCGGATGAAGGCCTCTGACAAGGTGCGGTTTATGATTATGGAGACGGGATAGGAAATGGCCTCAGCTGCTTTTTGCAGAAACTCAGCTGGGAGAAGGTCAGCTGCTAGCTTAGTGGGTTTTAGTTTTTTAAGAAGAGATGTTATAAAGGATATGGGTACTGGATCGAAGGTAAATAGATGATCTGATGTAGTTGTAGTATTCTGCTGGCATGGGTAGTGGAGTGGGCTGGTTGTTTGTTTGAATTGTGTGGCCAGGGATTGTATAGTTTCTGTGAAGAAACTAGTGAATGTGTTAGCAATGTTTACAGGGCACTGTTGTTTGCAAGTTGTTGGAGTGGAGGTGGTTGCCTGGCCTGGGTGCAGGAGCTTGTTTAAGCCTGCCCAGAATTTTTGTGGATTATTAAGGTGTTTGTGTTGGAGGTGGAGGAAGAAGTTTTTTTTATCATTTAAGATCATTCTTTTAGTTTCATTTCTAAGTTGCCGGAAGGTTTGGTGGGAGTGTGGGTCTTTAGAGGTACGCCATGTGACCCACATCTTGTTTCTAGATAGGATTTTGGATTTTGTTTCCTTAGAGAGCCATGGTGCGGTTTTGGTTTTAGTTCTAATGGACCGTATTGGAGCATGGGAATCTAGAATCTTGAGGAATTTGGTGTTGAAGTAGATAACTGCCTCTTCAAGAGGAAGAGACTTGAGTATTGTCCAGTTGTGGGCTTTAAGTTCAGTTTGAAAAATGGAGGCGTTGAATTTATTATTATTCCTGATTTTTCTTATGGTTGTAAGAAGGCAGGTGATTTTCTTGAATTTGATAACATAGGTGAGTAAGTGATCACTCATGTCCTCTGGGCGAGTACCTGCTGAGTACTGGTCAGGATCTTTATTAGTAAGGATCCAGTCCAGGATGCTGTCTTTGTTTTGGGGTTTACCTAGTCTGGTAGGAGTGGATATGAGCTGAGAAAAGCCATGTAGATTTATGCTGTTAGATGGGGAGCTAGATGAGAAGGAATTCCAATCGATGTTGAAGTCACCTAACACTATGGATTCCTGGGGGTGAGTTTGAGTTAACCAGTGGAGAAAGTCCTCTAAGGTTTTGTTATTATTGTTGCCTGGGGGGATGTAAATACATGCTATATTTAGTAATTTAGCTTTTTAATTTAGTATTTAGTAATTTCTATCCTCTTGAATAGCTCCTCTATAATCTCCATTACCCATTCCTTAAATTCCTCTCTTTTTAACAGGTAGGTGAGAATTACAGCACCAGTGTCTCATTTTTATTTCATTACCCAGTGTTTTTATTTTAGCTGTTTTTAGTGCATGATCTGAAATAGTTATTGGGTGCGTGTCAGTAGCTTCAATTAAATGCACATGTCCCTGTGAAATCTAAATTCTATCTAGTCCAGTCCAGTTTTTTTATCTTGGGGAATGTGTAAATTCACACCGAACTGCTATTACTGAATACACATCTTCCATGCCTAATATTTTCATATTTTTTTTCAAAAATCTACCCTCCTTTTTACACTTTCCCTTCTGAACCCCCCCCCCCAGATGCATCTTCACTGCTGCAAATCAAATTCCAGTCACCACCTATAAGTAATATTCTTTGGTGAAAACTGATTATTTCTCCCAGAATTTTCATAAGATGCGTTATAGCAGTTTTAGGTGGAATATAAATACATGCCAACACAATCCTTTCCCCTTACCAGTAGCCTCTTTAGCACTACAAATCTGCCATTATTGTCTTTTTTATCCTCTTCTGGCACTGTTGGACCTCTTCCTGCAATTAATATAAGTACTCCTCTTTTCCTTTGTCCCAGATATTCTGCTGAATAGGCATCCTGAAAAAAATTTTCTTTATCAAGTTCACATACTCAGTTTTTTCCCCCAAGTATGTTTCCTGTAACATAGCGATTTGCACTCTACATTTTTAATATAGTTCACTAGTCTTTCTTTTTTGTATTTATCTGTGAGCCATTGACATTTAAAGACATTACAGAAAGCCATTGATATTTAAAGACATTACAGAAAGCATCATTGTATTAAAAACTTATTATTCCCACCTTTTATGTGTAACACATTTTTGTTAAATGTCTAGTTCCAGCTTTTTGTGTTACATGCCTACTGTTTGGCAGGTTGAACTTTTATATAGTTGTTTCTTGTCATATCCATTTGAGCCTATGTCACATGAAGTTTTACCTGCCTAATAGAAACAAATGTCCCAAACTGACAGCCACACTTACAGACATGAGTTAACCTAAAGGAAAGATTATCCATGCTAAGACGCATGGTGCAGCCTGTGCTTCTACTGTGTGCTAACTGGTTTTGTCTTTTCTTTATAGCTCTTCCAGCTGGGAAACCCCGTGAATGCTTTCAGAGAACATTATCTCATACCAGTTTCTCTTCCCTTCCAGCCAATCACTCTCCACCAGACTGTAACCAGTTTCTCTTTATCAGATTGTCTCCATGGAGACATGAAAACTGGACAGTCAATTTCTCCTTATCAGATTAAAACAATGAAGACAGCTACCACTGCCAAAAATATTCAGGACCAGCCAAAACCATAGAGAATGTTATTTATTTCCACACAAGTACCGACTAAGCGCTTTCACCATACAAGGCATCATCAGAGTCGGTACAAATTCAGAAAACACAATATTTAAATGATTTGCTTCAAATTAATTAATGACATCATGAATTAAAGAACCAATGAGCCGAATCTCCACCAGTTTAAAATTCCCTTTCATATACATCCAACACAACTTAAAGATACATATAAAATTCATTGTCCCACACAACAAAGTACCCATATATATTACTTAAAAATGTGTGACATGAACAGTATATACATATACTTACACCCACATAAAAAAACAGTTATTACAAATGCAAATATGAATATAAACATAAATTAAATAAATTAAATGCAACTGGATTTGTGCTTTAAAACTGGTTTGATGGAAATAAAATCATTAATGCCAGGGAACCTCATGGCATCGAGCCTCACCTGCCATTCAACCTCTAGCATAGCCACTTTGTTGCCAATGTCACCCCCCTGATCTTCATAAAGCCTGTCTATAACAAAAAATAATTTTTTTTTAAAATCATTGCATTGGCAACTATGCAAGTATAACGCATTATGTTGATCTTTCTTCTTCAAACTTCGTACATGTTCACTAATTCTATCACGCAATCTACGTGTGGTCATTCCCACGTAGAAGGCGTCGCATGTAATACACGAAGCAACATATACCAAATTCTTTGTGTTGCAGTTACACAACCCTGGACAAGACAAAGTACGCTCAAACCCTTTAACACATAAATGTGCACCTTCAGCAATGAATCTACAACACCTACAATTACCACATTTAGACATCTGAGATTTCCTAACTCTAGGCACCTTTTCAAGGATCCTTTTCAAATTTTCACCTTTACTGTACACAATCCTAGGTGCCCTCCCTACAATTTCCTTAGTTGCATTACCCAGGCAATGGTTCCACGCATCCTGCAGTACTGTACCTATTTCAGCAGCCTTCTCATTGAATTTCAAAATAAAACAAGGTCCTTCAGGACAAACTAACCTAGTTGAGCCATGTTCCTGCCCATCCACAATGGGTTCCCCAATACTTTTAAGGATAGGAGAATATACAGAACTCCTTTTCCTTGATACCTCTCTCTTCACCTTTAGTAATAACTTAAGTGGATATCCCCTATCCAGAAACATACCTATAAGCTTATATATTTCTTGTTTAAATAAATCATCATCACTTATCAATCTAGAAATGCGTACCATTTGACCCTTAGTCACCCCTCTTTTCTGATGGTAAGGGTGGCAACTTGCAAAATGTAAGAGTGAATTAGAATAACTGTCTTTCCTATACAGAGTACTCGACAAACCATCCCTATCTTTAATGATAGTTAAATCCAAAAAATTCACTCCGTCTGTACTCCATACATGGGTAAATCTCAAAAAGCTAGTGGTACAATTCAAGTATTGAACAAGTTCAACCGCACTCGTCTCGTCTCCATCCCATAAAATAAGCAAATCGTCCAAGAACCTATTATAAAGCACAATATTGGCAAAATACCTCGATGGAAAGACAAAAACTCTTTCCCATGCCAACAACACCAAGTTCGCGAAGATTGGGGCACATTTCGCCCCCATTGCTACTCCAGACCACTGCTGAAAAGTTTCCCCTTCGAATTTTAATTGTTTTTAAGGGTAATTTCCATCAAGTCACGGATAAAATTGATTTTGCTCTTATTGATAGTTGGACATAAATTCAAACTGTCACGAAACATCTCCAAACCTTCCACATGGGGAATGACCGAAAATAAATTAACAACATCAATTGTTAAAAAACCATAAGACCTATGGTAATTCCCCACTACTCTCAGTCTCTCGAGGCAATGCCATGAATCCCTCACAACATGGGCCACATCCCTGAGGACTGTTTTACATGACTTATCCACAAATGCAGCGAGGGGCTCAGTCTTTGAACCCCTAGCTGCCACAATCGGCCTAAATTGTAACTTTTCTGTGCCCTTATGCACCTTTGGAATACCAAAGATGCATGGAGTAACAGGATGTTTAACCATAAGATAATCAACCTCCACCTCTGTAATGTCACCTTGGAACAAAGCATCTAACAAGAACAAATCAATTCTCCTGTAGGCAGCATTAATTTCATTGATAGAAACCCTTGTATACGTACTTATATCTTCAAGAATAACCATCATGGATGTAAAATAATCAATCTTGTTCATTAAAACCATACCCCCACCTTTATCTGGTCTCATACTCTAGTGTTGTTGGAGGATCTCAGTTCCTTAAGGACCAGCCTCTCTTGTGGGGTTAAATTATCCCTAGATGTATTTTTCCCACCACATATCCTTCTAATCTCAAACTCCAGCAATTTTTCTAAAGCTGTAATTTCGTTCAAACTGGGTGGGATAAAGGTACTTTTCCTTCTAAGTACAGGGACTGTGGAGTTACCATTCAATGAAAAAACATCCTTTTTGTCATGAAAATAAATTTCTAAATTTAGTCTCCTCATAAAAAGCTTTACATTAATCATAACTTGAGAAATATCCAACTTAAAATTTGGTACAAAACTAATACCTTTGGCGAACAACTGAAAATGCACATCCCCTACCTCAATGTCAGTACAGTTGTAGATAAAAAAAACACATTGTTTCAAAAATTTACAACGAACACACAATACAGAATCAGATAAACTCGCATTGCTACCAATTACATCACTGTTGGTACCCAAAATATCACAATCAAAGTCAGGCATCGACTGCCCACACATGTCACCCATGGGTCCAGCATATTTAACATTGAAAGCATCATCATCATTTGCAATACAGGATAAATCATGAAAGAACATATGCTCATCATAACATAACCCCCCCCCATTCATACACACTAGTGCATCAATAGGATTTGGCTCAGAACAAGCATTGAACAAATTACAAATATCACTATTGTTATTGTTAAAAGTCACTAAAACCTCCTCTGTTGAAGGCTTCGCCCTCTCCCCACAAATTGTCTGTCCACCATTGTGGACCTTTGATCCCTCTTCATAAGTCTCTCCGACCTGCGAGGTCCCGGAACCTGGTCCAAAAAAACATCCTCGTCTATCCCATTGTCGTGCATATCAAGATTGTCACAATCTGGTACAGAATTAACAAAGGTTGCCCTCTGTTGATTCCCACCCCCATCAAAATGAGCATTCCCAGGCAAAGCTTGTTGCAACCTATCGATAAGCACAATGGTGCTGATAATCAAATGTATCTCTTGCCAACTTTTTCTGCTTTACCACTTTATTTTTGACAACAAAGGACTCCCAAGTTCCTTAAAACCCTCTGAAAATTAGCCTCATATTGAAAAAATAATAAATCAGTAGTAATGCTATTGTGCAATTTAGTAATGTTCTCGCGCAACGACACCAATTTAGCACAGTTGTTGTTGATGATAATATCAAGCATCTCCAAACCCGCTTTATCAAATAAAGCAACCAAGTCACTAAAGGCTCCAGAACCACTATCAATTCCCATAGGGAGCTTCCACAAATGGAGCCCCTTAGGCACTTGTTTGAGCACCTTTGATTGCTTCAAAAACAGATTGTCAAGCTGTAAATGCTCTATATTTAGTGCAGAGCTTATCGTACCTGGAAATTTGGTCCTTAAGATTGAGAAAACCCACCGACTGCGAATTTGGAAAAACCAACATAGTCACCCAATACAGGCGTCTCGAACCACGACTGAAGATCATGGCCTCCCCTGTCACTCATCGCATCGTTGGGCGGGACACCTATTGCAGGTCGATCCTGGTTGGTCACAATTAAGCTGGAACCATTTACTTCCCTCTGGTTAGATGCAGAGCCAGGAAGTGCACGTACATCGGGAACTCCACGGGCAGTTGAGTTAGAATTAGAACCTGGTTTCCCTTTCGGGTTGGAAACCACTTCGGAAAAAGTACCTTTGGAATTACAATTCTGTCCAGGCATAATAGAAGCCGAAGGTGAAACAGGAGAATGCAGAGTAAATAATTCCACTTGCGAATCAGTAGGGCTGACAGTCGACACTGCCCCCTTACTAGCGCTGTCCTTCTCATACATTTTAAGCAACTTATTAACCACCAACGATAGCTCCTTCAAAACACTCTCCATAGCGTTTACTCAGCCACAAATGAGATATAGGCAGGGTTGCAAAGCAGCAAAAACCAATAAATGCAAACCCCAATACAGGGCAACACTCCAAGTAAAACAGTGAAGACAGCTACCACTGCCAAAAACATTCAGGACCAGCCAAAACCATAGAGAATGTTATTTATTTCTGCACAAGTACCGACTAAGCGCTTTCACCATACAAGGCATCATCAGAGTCGGTACAAATTCAGACAAACACAATATTTAAATGATTTGCTTCAAATTAATTAATGACATCATGAATTAAAGAACCAATGAGCCAAATCTCCACCAGTTTAAAATTCCCTTTCATATACATCCAACACAACTTAAAGATACATATAAAATTAATTGTCCCACACAACAAAGTACCCATATATATTACTTAAAAATCCTTATCAGATTGCTTCCATGGAGACATGAAGGCCAGATGCAGAATTGTTACAAAGCATATTAATTTGCTAGAAAAAAACTGAATATTTAATATTCTTTTTTATTTATTTGCTTTCTCTTAAAAATTGTTACTAAATCAATCTAAGATCCTTAATCCAGTCATTCTCCATGCAAGAATGAGAAAAAGCACATTCATTTTCTTTTGCCATGCTCTTTTAACCAGGCTTTTTTTTTTAAATTGCAGTGCCTACATTTTTTCAAACTGAAGAAGAAGGAGAGCAGGGAGAAAGAAAGGAAAAAAAAAAAACAGCAGCACATATTTACAATCTCCATTAACTTTACTTTATAGCATGCAAAGAAAACATACCCCACAAAATATTACTATTAAGAAAAAATGTTTTCTTTACTTACAGTTAACTTTCTCTCCTCTCTTCCCCTTCCCAAAACATTTTTCTGAACATTAATATGAAGTAGGGCATATACTTAAGAGTCCCCCAGAAGTCTAACACATTCTGAAAAAGTCCAATATTTCCAGATTTTCTTGTTCTGTCATATTTCACAAATGTAATTATTGCATTGTAATCCCGCATTAATTTACTGGTTTTATTAGTGTTCACCTCCATCACCCAAATCCTGTCTCTGTTTCATTTTCAGCATACTCTTGATTCTTCTAATCAGCTGTCATGCTGCCTTCCTTCTCCCCAATATTTTCCGTTGAAATACCAGAAAAGGTTTCACAGGTGCAGTCTGGGAGCGAGAAACCGAGTCTCCTTCTGTTTCACAGCTCAGTTTTTGTTGGACAAACTTTTGCATTTTCTCCTTAGCTTGCACTTCATCAAAAAATGATTTTGTCCCTCCAGGGAAGAGTACTTGAAGACAGCTGGATACAGCCGTTTGAATCTCACACCTGTATCTTGGCATTCTCTGAATAGAGGGATGAATTTACTCCTCTTTTGCCTGGTGTACAATGAGTAATCATTCTCTACAAACAGTCTGCAGTCTCCCACTTTTTATTTTGTCCTTCTGCCACAGTTTTGTCAGAATCAGCTCCTCCTACTGGTAGGATTGCATCTTTACTGTTAAAGGTTTAGGTTACTTTCTCATAGCCAGGTTTGGAGCATGCACATTATGTGCCCTTTCAACTTACAACTCCTGCTGTGGAATACCAGTCCAGTTGCTTATTTGTGCTTTCATAAAATTAATGCAGTGTTTTTCTTCCAGCTTCTCTGGTATAGCTGAACATTTCAGGTTTTCCCTATGTGCTCTTTCCTCTAATTCTATTATTTTCTGAAAAACCTTTTCCTGAGCAGTCTCCTATTCCAGCAGCCTTTTCTTCATTTCATCCTCTTATTTTTTTTTTCAGCTTTATCACCTCATCTGAATATCTCCTTAACGCTTCTTCCATTTTTCTAGCTTTTTATTGTTTGTGTTGATACACTCCATCATTGTTTCATTTATTTTAAACAGGTCTTTTGCAGTTGTCTTGTATCTTCCTGTAGGTTACTGTAAGTTGTGTCTGGAGGTTGCATTGCTGTTTGCTGAACCGCTGCAGTATTTTCCCCAGTCAATGTTTCATCTTCACTTTTTGTAGCTGATTCATTTTCAGGCGCTCTGTATTTCTTTTTTCCTGGCATCCAGGCACTAAACTTACTAACCAGTTACTGAAATGTACGCATAAACACAAACGTTTACTGGCCTTCTCTTCGGAGTTTCTATTTTCACACTGGGAGAGCTAGAGTTAAGCTGTTACTCAATGTGCAGCCATCTTGAAAAAACCTCCTTTGAATGTTCTTGAGCATTGATAGGTCACTGTTTTGAGTAAGAGCAGAACAAAGAATTAAACTCCATTATTGGCCTTGCATAAATATTGTATGACTTCAAAGGCTTGAGATCTCATTGACATTTTTTTTTGAGAATAATGCCATTATGTACATTGTCTTGGCTTTAACTATGCAGTCATTTTTTTAAAATGATACAGGTCTATATGAATTGAAATGTATCACCCCACTCTTTTAAAATTTAAAATGTGAACTGCTTTTGTTCCCCTTCTACTTCATTATTTCTAGCTTACCCCAGTACCCTGTCCATCACCACATCTTCCATCCTCAGAATGTCTCCTTTCTGAGGATTGGGCTGTCATGGAATCTAATGTCATCCTGGGAGGTGATACTGCTGACTGCTTACCAGGAGAGTTTTTTATTTATGACCTATCCCTTGATTCTCCTCTGTGTTTGACTGTTATGTTCAAGGGCTACTCCCCTCTATGGGTCATAGGGCCATACCCCCTGCCCCACAGGATGGGTATGCCTATCCCTCCCTGCCAGCAACTCAGATTCTTGAGTTGCTAATGAAATCCAGACCACCTAGGCCATAGTTAGGGCTTTATCCATCTGTGCAAACTACAATTTTGAAACCATTCAAACCAGTCTTTCACGTAAGTAACCAATAAATAATCATTAGAAGATTTTAAATGTGCCCCGATTTTGGCATCATCTATGCATTTGTCCACACAAATTGGTTTAGTGGGCATGAATGAAAATAGAGTTAAACAGTAGCAAAAAATGGATCCCTAAGGGGCTCCAGAGATGACATCTGACCACGTGGAGTAGTGACCACGAATTTTACTTTGTTGGCTTATCCCTTTCAATAATATTGTCTTTCGGCTTTTCCCATTTAGGGGTCACCACAGCAGATCACCGGTCCGCTTATGATTGGCAGTGGATTTTGATGGTGTCAAGTTGCCAGCTCGGTGCTCAGCCTTAAGAGAAGGCACACACACACACACACACACACACACACCTATTTGCATGTCTTTTAATGTTCAGTTGATCGCAGGGAGGACAGACAGACTCCACACAGAAGGCACTCCAGCCTAGAATCGAACAGGAGAGCCTCTTGCTGTGAAGCGACAACTCTAACTGCTGCACCACCGCGGCTGATAACTTATCTCATTCAATAATATATGGATTAATATTTAATTTAATCACTGACTTTATTATGGTATTGTGTGGAATGCTATCAAAAGCTTTTGAAAGATCTAAATATACCACTACAACACTTACAACATTGTCCAAAGCTTATTACAATTACAATTGATTGGTGTATCCTTTGGGGGTGGTTATGCTCAGTCTGTTTTTATTGGATGACTACAAACTATTTTTTATTCAGTGGATGTTCTTCGTGTTTCAATGTTGCAGTCATTACATTTGGGTAATCTGCTGGCAGGTTGCCTTCAGTCGGCTTGATTAACAAAGTCTTGGGTCCTGCATCGGTTGCTGTCCCTTCTCCCATGACGTCAGGTCATCAGGGGTATAAAACATGCAGCCAGTGCCATTACATCAGTCTTTCTTGCCATGCAGTGCCCGAAGCAGAAGCAGTTTGCAAGTGCTGGGCGGCCGACTACTGAAATTTTCGTTTGAGTTTCAGAACCGAAGTCTTCAACTTAAGCTAAGTACCTCTTGGAGAAACTTTTTCTTGCTCCTTACCGATGTCAGTAAAAGTTAATAATTGCATTACTTGTGGAAAGCAAATACCTCATAAAAATTTTAATTCGTACTGTATTCCTTGCCTTGGCCCTGACCACGACGTACCTTGCTGTCAGTTTTGTGCTTTATTTAATCAGTGCACTATCCGTCGTCAGTACATTTTTGCCTTTAAGTATTTCGGTTCTCTGTATAATTATCCAGAAATGTCATCGGTTAGCCATCCGACTACCGGGATTACGAAAAAATGCAAAGATAAAGACAGAGACAGGCCACCGAGGTCCAAAACTGCAGATGACGCTTCTCCTAAGCCAATCGCCAGTTCGCCAGTACTCAGTGAGGCTCTTTCTCAGCCCCTGATACCTGCTTCTTCTGATTTGCACGCCTCTACTGAGACCCATTCGGAGTCTGGTATGCCGCGAGATGCTTCACCTATGGAACCCTCGGATGTCTCTACCTTGGATGGGTCCGAAGCCGCTGTGTAGGCATCGGCTTCTGAGTGTGTATTCAGGCCTACAGACTTGCATATTAAATCAACACCACCTTCATTACTAAGGCCTAAATCTCGATCCATGTCTAAAAAACTGACGCCCAGGCCACATGTTCAGGTCCTTTGCCTAAAAAACAAATGATAAAAATGTCTGAAGATTTAATTGCTCTAATTGGAGGTAGTCAAACCCCCCCCCCACTCCAAGAGGCCTAGGGCTGAGCTTGATTATGAAGCTTCTGATCAGGTTTCTGTTTCTTCTGACTCTTCTAATAACCTGGATTTGTCCATACCTACTTATGAGGATTCTGATGCAGAGGATTCCATTCCCTCTGCTTCCCCTCCTGAGGATTTTTCTTTTGGGTAAACTTTACATACTTTAAGGGAGCATTTCCACTGAGAAAGCCAGGAAATTTCTGATTCAAAAAAGAGGCTTAGGGATTTCCTTCTTCTACCTCAGCATAGGCCTTTGGCTATACCTCCTGTACTAGACATTGTTGGTGATGTGTTCTCAGAATCCAGTATGGCCCCTGATTCTCTGCCTCCGGCTCCTAGTAAACCCGACAGATACTACAGGGTTCCTGAGTCCCACAAGTTCCTTTTCAAAAATCCTGTTGCAGATCCAGAAACCATTTCTCAGGGACCCAAGGGCATTAAAGCTTCTACTGGTAAAAATCCTACCCCTTCTGATAGAGACTCCAGGACGCTGGATAGATGGGGTAAAAAGGTTTATACCTCTGCAGCCTTGGCAATCAGAACTTTAAACTGCCAATTTCACATGTTAAAATGTCAACAGAATATTATTGGACTGCTTAAACAGAAAATAATGTTGATTCCTGACTGTGTGGAAAATAAAGATTTAAAGGATTTAATGTATTCTGCTGAACAAGTTGGATTTGATTCTTTAGAGGCTTCCTGCAGGGCTGCTGTTACTGGGTCTGTGCTTAGAAGGCATGCTTGGCTTAAGGAGCAATCTTTGCCTGATCATGTTAAAGCTAAATTGTTGGATGCTCCTTTAAATCAGGACCGCCTGTTTGGCAATAAGGTTGAAGAAGTTCTAAAAAAGATGGAAGATAAAGCTAAATCTATGCAAACTGTTAAAGATTTCTTACAGGTGCAACCTCCCAAGATTTTAATAGGCACTGGCCTACTAAGAATTGGTCCTTTCCAGCCCCTTCCAGATCCTCTCAAGCCAAACCCAGACACAGCAAGAACCCCAGGTTTCAGTCCCAGGGGACTCTCAGAACTAAGCAGTGGGGGGCCTCCTCTTCCAAATCTGAAAATAATAAGACACCCCCCTATACTAAACAGTCTCAATGACTTCCTTTTAAAATTACCAAGCACTTCTCTTTTAACCGCCACTTTGGGGGGAAAGATTGCTCTTCATGCAAAGAACTGGGAATTCATAACCCAGGACAAATGGGTTTTAAATATAATGTCCCAGGGATACAGATTTTATTTCCACACGTTGCCAACACAAAACGGGTGGTCAGACCTGCCCCCAAATCAGTGGGCAGAGGCTCAAAAACAAATACTTTCCCTCTTAAGCATGGGGGCTATTCAACTGGTACCAGAAGAGGAAAAGGGACAAGGTTTCTATTCCAGGCTTTTTCTTCTTTTTCTGGTATCTAATAAAGGCAGCACAGAATTCTCCAGACGCTTGCCCAAAAGTGAAGTCAAACTGATTGGATGATAATTATTGATGACATCATTCTATACACCCTTAAGTATGGGGGCAACAGTAGCCAGAGATCAAGTGTCAAGTACACCAATATATAGTAAAATATTAAATAGTAAGGTCAATGGATGTGCAGGATAGCCTGAAAGTCTAGAAGTGAAACATCCCAAAATTGAGTAAGGGATAATGCCACCATATTAGTATGCTTAACCTTGTGTAAAGTAGAAATAACCAGATCTTCAGTAATTGTTGGGCATATGGCAGATGTTTTATCAGGAATGTGGCCTTTAGCAAAATCTACATCATCTGATGAAAATGTATCTGTTTCATCTCTTGGAAGAGTTATTTCATTCAAGAATGGGCCAAATCTTTTACTAATATTATTAATGCTGATAGATTCATAGATTCATTGATTGTTGACTAGGCTAATGACCTAGGGGGCCTTTCTAAGCCTAGCCAAGTTTTCCCAAAAGAATAGTGCTGTCCTGTATCCAAATAGGACATTGAGGGAGAGGCATTTATAAGCTACCTCTGTCCATAAGGGGCATGGGGGCCAGGCCTGGTGTAAATGTCCTATTCCCCATCCACTTGTTTAGGTTGCTCTTAACCTGGGTAATGAACAAACTCAGTTTCACATGGCTGGGAAGCTGTTCCGTAGGAGGAGCAGTCTCTGGGACACATGTCTGTCTCTCCAGCATGTTCTAGTTAAGTTACAGACAAAACTCAGGTCCGTAGACTTGTATTTGTGGTACACCTGACATATGAATGTGCAGGAGATTCATAAGTGTGGGGTTTGCAGATGCCTTGTAAGCCAGGCATAGAGCACTCCTTAGGAATCTGTAGGAGACTGAGTGGAGGGAAAGGGCTTTAAGGTGCTCTTTGTAATGTAGGTTAGTTATGCCTTATTAATATGCTTTTATTTATTTGTTATTATTCCCTTATGTTGCATCTTGATGGCATAATAATAAATCTTTTTAGTATTTGCATTCCTAGTAAAGAATACAAGAGTTTAATTTCTTATATAGTATTTCTTAGTTGTTTTATTAAAAGCTTTCTTTGAAGATCTTGAGCCATATTTCTTGAATGTATGGTGCTTCTTTCTCTTTCTTCTTTGGTAATTTTGGTTATTCCTGCAAGGTAGAAAATTATGTTTATGACCAACTGTCTTAACTTTTTTGCATTCGTCCAATATTTGCAAGCATTTGCTTTTAAGTGAGCACCAAGCCTCGCATGGAGTTTGCTGATTGTTTACAACCCACATTCTTTTAAGAGCATTTCATCACAAATCCCTGTACAGTCATGTGTTATAATTGCCAGTTTAGCGGTATTAATGTAAGAGTCAGCAGTAAATTTAAACGCTGAGTGACCTGAATTTCCAAGTGGACCAAAAGTTTAATGTTATGACTTTTACAACAAATGTAAAATGGACCAACATGTGTCCCTTGTCATAAGAAGGTCATTGTATGTTGTACAGCATGTAAACAAAAGGATTGTGTATAGAACTAGGGATGTCATTGTCCCTCTTTACATAGCTCTCATTAGGCCAGTAGTTGAGTATAATGCCCCTTTTGACATGTATCTGTCCAGACGTGCAGCAAATGGAAATACCTACAGAGTTACCTTACTAAAAAGATATACAATATGTATTACGTGGACTAACATAAAGCCTTATCACTTTACTTGGTAATCTAAAGTATTAGGAATAAGGATAACTGTTCAGAATGTCTGAGCCTGGCCACAGCTAACTTGGCAAAAATAAATAGTCTTTCTGGAGGTAAAAACAGTCCATTTAAGGGTTTTTAAGCAGATCTTTATTCAACGATAGACGAGCATTCTTGTCTGATTCCAAATTGATAGTTGAGCAGCGTAAATAGTATAATTCCAGGGGAAGGTACTAAGTCGGCTTAGGTAGAGATGGTTTGGTTGGTGAAAAAATTAAGCCACCATTTGTGTAGCCAATGGAAAAGGTCTGTACCCGGTGTCTCCATGTTACACTGAAGTTACAAAGTTGTGCATCATTGTACATTTTAACAGTGTTGGGTATCTTTCATAAACATTACATGGCAAAAGTAATAAACAGTCACCTTAGCACAACTTAAAGGAGCAGAAACTTAAAAAAAATATATATATAAATAAATAAAAAAGGACAGAATTCAGTCGTAAAGTAAACATTTGGAAATGGTTTTGCCCTTAGGCTTTCTCAGATCCATCTCAAAAGTTCATTGCAGTTTTATGTGTGTAATGCAGGTTTATTTGGATCTGAAGGAGATAATTTTAGCCCACTCTCCAGAAAATAGCCATCAAGCTCTGTTTTTATTTGTGTGTCTTGCCTGCTGCATTTTAGATTATTTCTGTGTTGGGATTCTCTGCATCACTGCATACTTTCAGCAACTTGAGATGTTTTATTTCACTGTACAATTTCAGCAGCATAAGCCCCGTGAAAGAGAACACAGCAAATTCTAAAACTGAACCCTGTAAAGCAGGCACAGCCGCACACGCGCACATACATATATACCTGCATTATACACATAAAACTGCAAAGTACTTTTGAGCTATTCTCATTGGGGATAATAATATAATTACTGGCCCTGAGATGGGTAGGCCATTCTAACACCAAATGGGATAAGTTAATTCATCCACCAAAGGGGAAATTGGCTATGCTTAAAGTGGCCTGCAAGGACAGCTAGCCTTGTACTTAACTATGTTCCTATAAATGGTAGAGAACAGCAAGTGTAAAGTGTTGCAATTTCTTGTTGAAAAATCAATTATTTGAACCAAGCCTTGTGGGGACATTTAAATCGGGTTCCTATCGCATAGTCGAACTTGTACAAGTTTGAACCCCATATGGTCGAGACCATAAGTTCGAACATGTAAAAGTTTGAGTGTTTAAATGGAAATCTCTGTAAGGGGAGGTTTCCGTTTATTTCAATGTGGTGCGATCTCAGAGTTGGTATATTAAGTAGCAGGGGTTGTGGGGTGCACGTGGGGGGCTTGCCCCCCTGCTTACAACAGTTTTTGTTTTTACTTTTTTTTTTTTTTTGTCACTAGTCGAAGTTTTGTAACTTCTAATGGAATGGTTCGAACATTCCATGTTTGAAGTTATAAAACTTCGACTATGTGATATAGAACCCATTAAATCATACTTTTTATGTTCCGTATGTGTCTTACAAACACATTTTGACCAAATAAAATTCAAGTAGTTAAAATCACCTAGAATTATTAAATTCTCCAAGTTCTGGCTATCAGTAATATGTTTTAGATATATATGTTGCTAAATATTCAGTTTAGGACTATGATAGCTACACATAAGATTAAAACATGAATTTAAAAAAGTGTGGTAGTTTTAGTAAAAAAGGAATCTGTTTTTTTGTTGACCTGTAAAAGTTTTGCCTGAATTAATGTACAAAAGGAATCTGTCTTTTTGTTGACCCGTAAAAGTTTTGCTTGAATTAAATGTACAACAGCCCCCCCCCCCCCCCCCCAACAAGTCTCAGTTCTCAAATATTCAAACTTAGAAAATCCTAGGATGTAAATATCAACACACTGCTACACTTCTGTAATGGACATATTAAGAAGCTGTAATTGATTAGCTGTGTGCATTGGCATAATACATTTTTAGCAAACTGTTGGGTTCCTCAGCCTGTTCAGATTTTTGTGTGACGTGAGATTGTAATCTAAAAAAAGTTTCACCATCTCGGAAAACTTCTTGCTGAACATTTTGCCAACAAGAAAACTGGGGTTGAAAGTTGTCCCTGTCAAACAAGTCAGTATTATCCAGAATCTCTTTCCATGACCTAATCAAATGTATATCCTATTTCTGACACAACTCCCTTAACCATTTGTCGAATAACAATGCTTTTAAATGTTGATAATCCCTAAATCTTAAAGAAGGCAAAATTTCACTAAGACAAAGGTCCTCTTGAAGTGCTGCAAAGAGTAGATATATTTTCAGCTTGCTGATACGTATGATACAAAGGAGTTAAATATAAATTATTTGCCTCAACATGGAGAACAATTGAATTCATTGACCGCTTATAATTTAACATTTTCCTTAATGAGAGACAAATGTCAACCTTGGGAGCCACTAAGACTAGATATTGTGACATTTTCCAGTATCCTCCATTTTACTGTTGCAGTATTCTTTACATTAGGGATCCCTGCCAAGGGTTGTCTGACGTATGGTCAGTATACCAAAGTGTTTAGGTTGCCTTAAGGTATGCCTTACGTTACACGTGTTCCTTGTGTAGCATAGGGCATAAAGGGGATGTCTGGATGTACCATCCTCAGAACTTCTTTGCTGCCAGTCCGAACACCATTGCTTGATTGTTGGTCTGAATGCCTGTTCCGTTGCTGGTTCACCAAACTGTTACAGATAAGTGCCCCATTGGGGTTCGTTTTTTTTTTTTTTTTTTACTTATCCTTTTTTTGTTGCTTATGGGTTTTTATGCCAACCAAGAAGGGAAAATGCCAGTGTGGAAGACAGATTCACCATAAAGACCACTACGACCAGTGTCTTTTTTTTGCTTCGGTGCCTCTCACGACCACAAGTCCTGTTCCATTTGTCAGTCTTTTGTAGTTAAAGCCTTTTGGAGTAGACTATCTTCTTTGAGGCTGTATCTTGAAAGTCATCACCTTAAGCTTCTTGCAAAAGGTATGATGGTGGGTACTTTCCGCTCCAAGGGACAGCCATCAGTGAAGAAGAAGAATACCAAGAAGCCTAGGCCAGAATCTTCTGCTGTTTAGCCTCAGCTGGATGCCTCTCCCGAGGTGCGTGAATGCTCGGAGGTTCTCCTGACTTTGTCTTTGGATTCCTCTGCTGTGACTGGGTTGGAGGCCAGCAGGGATCCAACTTTAAGCACATCTGTGAAGGCTTTGCAGACATCAGTTTTGGATGCTCAGGGGGAACAACAGCTGATGATTTCCAAGGAGCCTAGGGGTGTTACTCAGGTATTGGTCAGAGAAGAAGTCCCTACTACCATTATTAAATGCCGTCCTGGGTCAGAGGCTTCCAGATTTTATAAGGCAGACGTCCCACTGAAGAAAAAGCAAAAAACTAAACCTATTTCTCCTGCTCCTAAGGATCCACAGAAGGAGTGGCAGGCCTTCATAACACTAAACAAACCTTGAGTGATAGGTTCATAGGTTCATACTAGGCTATCAGCCCTGGGGCAGTTATAAGCCTAGCCCGATTCTGTATGGCTTATGCCACCCCTTGATTTGAGTATACTGTGCCTCTGTCTAATAGTGACACGGGAGTAATCCCTGGGACAAACCTACGATCCCCCATCCACTTATCGAGATTCTTCTTGAAGAGATTCAGTGAGGTGCTCTGCCTCACATGAACTGGAATTCTATTCCAGAGCGAAGGGAGCCTCTGGGTTATGAACCTGTCCCTCCAGCAAGTTCTATTTATTTCTGTGCTGAGGTTCAAGTCCCTCGAGCGTGTGGCTCTAAGAGATTTAGATTTACTGAGGTGGAGCATGTCCATTAATTCTGGATTTGACATAGCTTTGTATGTCAGGCATAGATCGCCTCGAAGTAGGCGGTATGCAACTGAGTAGAGCTGGAGTTTTTTTTAACCGAGCAGCATATGGCATCTGTTTGAGACCCTTGATCCTCTTGGTGAGATACTTTTGGGGTCTTTCTAATTGCTGCAGGTGTCGGGTAAGGTACATCCCAAAAGGGGCATTATATTCTATGATGGGCCTGATGAGGGATGAATAAAGCGGCATGATTACCTCTCTTGATCTAGATGTGAAACCCTTCGTGATGAGGTGGGCTATGTAGAAGGTCTTTCTAACCACTTTGGCAATGTGGTTTTCAAAGGAGAGATTGCTATCAACTTGGGTCCCCAGGTCCCTAATAACTTTCTCTGTACTTAATGGGTTTCCGCCTATGTGGTAATTTGTGGGCACATTGTTTTTCCCAAAGGGTATGACTATACATTTTTTGGCATTTAGCTTTAAACCATGGCACTGGCACCAGTTATCTGTCTCTGTGAGACCTTTTTGAAGGATGTTTGTGTCAGCCGGAGAGTTGATTATGGCGCCCAGTTTGCAGTCGTCTGCGAACTTGGTGAGCCATAGTCCTCCCACGTTTGCCTGTACCTCGGAAAAGTATATACCGAACAAGAGTGGTCCCAGGACAGAACCCTGTGGGACGCCACTTGTGACCGGTTTCGAGTCTGACATGGCTCCAGCAACTCTCACTCTATGGGTTCTGTCTTTGAGCCAGTTTGCAACCCATCTTGTGACATAGGGGTTTATATTTAAGCTGGATAGCTTATCTATGATGCCCGAGTGGGGTATTGTGTCAAATGCCTTTGCAAGGTCCAGATAGGCTGTGTGGACTACCTTCCCTTCATCTATGGCTTTGGTGACTGTTTCAAAGAAGTCAACCAGGTTCAAAAGGCAGGATCTGCCCTTGACAAAGCCGAACTGGGTAGGATCTAGTGTCTGTAGGTCCCCAATGTCTTTGTTTATGAGCTCCATGATGATCCTCTCCATAGCCTTGCAGACTAAGCTAGTCAGGCTTATGGGGCGATAGTTTCCAGGGTCCATAGAGGCTCCACCTTTGTGGAGTGGGACCACTATTGCTGTACACCATTCTGTGGGCACATATCCTGTAGTGAGGCTGAGATTGTATTGCTGTTTTATTTGAGGGATTAGTTCCTCTTGTAGTTCATGTAGGACGCAACCTGGGACGTCATCTGGTCCCATGGAAGCAGTGTTTTTTGCTTTGGAGAGGGCAGCCTTCACCTGAGCATCTGAGATGTTTGGGAGGCATCCCTCTGCCGGGATAGATACTTGCTCTTTTGGGGAGGGGTGGAGAAGTTTGCACTGAACCTGTCTGCCAGGATATTGGCGATGTCTGTGGGTTCAGTGTATTTTGGTCGTTTAGAATCAACTCAGAACAAGTCTGGGAGTTGCATCCCAGGTTTCTAACATAACTGAAAAAAGCCTTATGATTGTCTTTGGTGTCCTGTGCAATTTTTCTCTCGAAGCTGGCCTTGGAGGATTTTATGAGGATCGTAATTTTTGCTAGTACTGATCAGAGATGCCTTCCCTATTAGGGATTTTGCTCTGTCATGTAGTAGCTTCCTCCTTCTGTTGTACAGTTTATTTATGGCAGGGGTCCACCAGACTGGACGCCTGCCTTTGGATGATTGGGTCTTGGTTTTGTTTGGGATAGCATGATCCATGCATTCCTGGAGATGTCCGTAGAATGCATTTATATAGGATTCTGCAGTTTGGGCTGTAGTTTCACTGGTCCTGGGACCTTGAAGGATTCCACTTCGGTTTTGAGAAGTGAGAAGTTCGCTTTTGAGAAGTTTTTCACTGTGGTTTTCTGGGCTGGGGGTGGGGTCGGGATGTGGACATCCAGTGAAATTAATTTATGGTCTGATCTTACCAATGAGGGATATACTTCTGGTGTGGAGCATAGAGTCCCCATGTTGGTAATGATCAGGTCTAGTATGTTGTCCCCTCTTGTGGGAGTGGTGACTAGTTGTTCCATAGCATTTGAGTTTATAATTTACAGGAATCTTTGGGCTAAGGTGCTGGGGCTTGAGTAGTGCTTCCAGTCCATGTTTGGGTAGTTGAAGTCACCCAATATAATGGTGTTCGGATAGATCTTCATGTTCTCCATTGTTTTCAGGAAAGCCGAATAGGATTCCTGACTTTGAGAGGGTGGTCTGTAGGATGCTATAAACTGAAAAGCAGTCTTGCCCACTGTTAGTTGCACATGGATGGTCTCCGATACTTCGTGCAATGCCACTAACCTGGAGGTGTGGATATCCTTGATAAATATGGAAACTCCCCCTCCTTTTGTGGTTCGGTCCGGGTTTTGGGGCCGAAAAGCATGATATGAGGTATAGCCTGGTAGTGTGGGGTGCTCTCTGGAGCCTTGAACCAGGTTTCTGTCACTGCACAGATATCAATGTTCTCCATACTGAGGAGAGCTTCGAGTGCGTGCATCTTGAAGTTAAGACTTCTGGCATTTAGCAGCATTACCCTTAGTTTCTTGTTCCTTGTGCTGTCTATGGGGGTGGGTTTGACTTTTGAGCCTTGCCTAAAAAGGCACTATGGGGGTGGCAAGAGCCTTTGCCAATATCCGAAAGCCCAGTGGTGACAGGTGCAAGCCGTCCCTAGCGAAGCAACGTGTCTTGTCGAGCATGTCATCCCAGGCTGACAGACACTGGATCCCCTTTGAATGACACCAAAATTTTAGCCAATTGTTAAAATCGATCATTTTGTCTTTGTACTGTGGCATCATTCTAGGTGAGGTAAGATGCTGCTCAAGGTCAGGATCATACCAGCCTGGGCTACATGATCAGAGAGCTCCTCTATGTCTCTTTTCTTGTAGTCCAGGGAGGTACGTCTCAGGTCATTCACACCAGCATGTACAATGACTGAGTCATATTTGTATTTGCTTTGGAGTGACCTGAGTGCTTGCGTTGTGTCGGATCCTAGCACCCGACAGGCAGCTCACTGTGACCTTCTCTTTATTCAGCCTGGTGAGCGGGATGTCAGTATGTCTGACAATAGAGTCACCTATAACAAGAGTATCAGGTGTGTTATTCAGCCTTAAGGGCTGTGGCTGCTTGGCACACTGACTTTGTGGGTTATGTGTTGTGTGTGTTTTGTTTTGAGGTAGCGTTTGCTTGGATGTCTGCTTTGGAGGTCTCTGTTGCTTAGGTAGATTTTTATTTAGAGCCTCCCGAGTATGTTTTTGTGTATTTATGTGTTTGGTTCACTGATGTGGTGGGACTATGTGATACTGGAATTGTGTTGTGTGAGGTTACCTTCTCCTCCTGACTGGTTACATGATGGCATTGAAATCCCCTCAGGGAGTTTCTGTCCCCCCCCCGGTCCTTTACACCCTAAAAAGACACCGGGCACAGGCTTCCTCTGAGGAGGAGCTGAATTCGGATGAGGAATCCCTTGCTTACTATTCTCAGATTCCTTCTCCTTTGGACTGTGGGTCATAGGAAGAGGAATCTACCAGTCCCAACTCTCCCTTTGAAGAGTTTTCTTTTGGGGAAACAATCTCCAGGATGGAGTTCTTTAAATGGGGTTTTGCTGAGGTCTCTGAAGTACATAAGAGATGCTGTGTGTTGCTGAAGGTGGACTCTCTTAAACCTTCTGCTGTTCCTCCTGTTTTGGCTGCCTTTTGGGATGCATTTTCCAATGCTTCCAGGGCTCTAGACTTTCAGCTCCCTGCTCCCAAGAAACCTGATAGATTCTATAGGGTGCCTGAGGACTGTAAATTTTTGTACAAGTGTCCTACTGCTGACCCCCTCAGTGGTGTCTGTAGTCTCTGACAAGCCCTCTCAATTACTTCCTTCTTCCAAGTCACTGCCCTCCAATAAAGATAGCAGGACTATAGAAAGGCTAGGCAAAAAGGTTTACACCTCTGCTACTTTGGCTTTTTGGGCTGTTAATTATCAGACCCATATGTCCAAGTACTTGTTGGCTCTCCTATTCGGGTTTCTCAGGTTATTTCTGATCTTCCAGACTCTGTGGGTAAAACTTCTGCTCTTTCCCTGTTAGGGACTTTTCCCAGGTGGCACGTCATTCCATCAAGTGTAGTTGTGATGCAGCAGATGCTTCTTCTAGGGCTGCTACTTTTGGGTCACTGATGAGGATTATTTTTTGCTTCAGCTTCAACCTTTGCCTGATGATATTGAGGCTAAATTGATGGATGCCCCTCTTGATAATAAACACTTGTTTGGTGAAGCTGCAAGTCCTTTCTGGATAAGAGCAAGGTTTTACAGGAAATTAAACATGTGATCTGAAGTAGGAAGACTTCATTCGTCTGCAACCTGTGGGTATCGGATCCGGCGGCATAATTCATCAGGCCGCAATTCAAAGCTTAGGCTCCGAGCTCCTAGCTCCTCCCTCTTACCCATGCCCCAGCCCTGACTGACCTCAGATTTCGTTTGCCGCTTTTCAAGAAGCAACGGAATTCTTGAGCTCCTGGCGTGGTTTTTTGAGATAAGTGGTTTTCTGACAGGAAAATTGTTAAAATTCTCAGTTTTTGTTTTAAAAATAGTTAGTGTTGTGTGGTTAAGGCTTTCCTCCCTCTTTAGTTAAATTTCTCGGGTTTTCGTAGTTTTGTGTGTGTCTGTGTGTGTTTAGGCCTTAGGTGTCATGTCTGAAGCCCTAAGGCTGTCTTTTCGAAATAATGCCGAGTGTGGCCATAAGCTGTCCCCAGCAGATGGCCACACTTAGTCAATGCTTGGGGTTGAACACCTGTCTTCTGGTTGTACCATTTGTGCAGGGTTCAACCTCGGTAACGGCTTTATGGAGGTCGGTTAGTGCTGGCGGGTCTTTTACCCCAGATACTGCTTCGCCTCTGCCTCCAGTCAGCAACTTGTTGTCCCTCCCTCCGGCTGGGACTCAACCTCCCTTAAAATGCCGGAGGAAGGATTCTAGTAGGGAGAGACAGAAGGAGGCACAGGAGAAGCACCACAAGAGGAGAGCTTCCAGCTCGGCTCCTCCATCTAAGCGGCTTCCCCTGTGCCTTCTAGCTTCCTCCTCCTCGGCTCCACTCCCTCGGTTCTCTCCTGGACCCGAGGAGGAGGAGGCTAACCCTTCCAGGAGGTCACCGAGACGGTTCTCTAGGTCCGCCGGTGGCCTCCTCCCAGATCGACTTTTCTCGATGGAAGCTGATATGGACGGATGATGAGGAAATTCATCCAGGCCCAAATGCAAATGGGAGTGCTCCTAGCCCCCAACCGGGAGGGCTCCTTCTCCGACCCATACCACGGGTTCCGAGCTGCAGATTTGGATCCGGGGTCGGATCCGATTGGTCGGCGCACCGGATCCGTCCATCCCTTGAGTGCCTCGGGTACCGACGACCTCGGAGCCGAGGGCCGAGCCTCGGATCCGAGGAGCTGGTGTGTTCGGCTCCGTCCAGGTCGGAGCACACTGGTCTCGGATCCGGCGGTTCGGCTCGGGCTTAGAGAAGCTGGCTCCCCGGCTTTCAGCGTTATGGAAAGGGCACTGTCGAGGACATCCGGACCCCGGTCCCTGCCACGGCTCCATCCCTCCATTGCAGTTGGGCCAGGCCCCACCAGCCGGTCCCAGGGACAGCCGCCTCGATGTCCCAAGTGGTTCCCTTGGAACATCCATCTGCTGAAGAGTACTCCTCGGACAGCCCCGATGATGTACCTCGGCGCAAGTGCAAGGAGGCACATGGACTCCCTGAGTCCGTCACTGAAGACACGGACTTGGATGAAGGGAAGGCTCAGGTCACCCCTGAGGACGTCTCATTTGGAGACATCATGGAGATGTTAAGGATCAGGGGGTGGTCTGCCCCAAGGCTTCTTCGGACCAGTCTGTGTTCTTGGAGGCATTCAGGCGGGCCCTTCTACCTCTTGGGTGTCCCCTCCTGCTGACCCCTGGTAGATCTTATATCTATCAGGGCGTGGAAGGATCCGGACACCATTGAGCCTATCCCAAAACGCCGGATCGCATTCTTTCTCCTCCATCAGACCGCACCCACTGGAGTAAGGGTCCCCAGTAGATGCCATGATGATGGCTGCAGCCACGAAGAGGAATTGGCCCAGGAGAGTCCCTCCGTCCATCCTCCGGGCAAGGAGTCCCGTTCGATGGATCAATTGGGAAGCGAGTGTTTAGTTCAGCGACCTTCTCCTTGAGCTGAACTACATGGCGATGTCATTAGGATGCAGCGAGATCTGATTAAAGAGTACGCTGCATCTCCCCGAGTCCATCTCGAGTGAGGATAAGCAGGTTTATTCCACCCGAATGGCCACTCTCAGATCTGTATCCAATACATCTCGGCTGCTGTCTCATGCTACTGAGGGAGCGCTAGAGCCAGCGGAGCAGGCCTTGTCATGAGGCGACAGGCCTGGCTCCGCCATTGTGATTTTGCTGAGCCCTTTAAGGCGACCTTCGAATGCCCTTTCGATGGTTCTGCCTTATTTGGCAAGACTGTTCGCGAGACACTTGTCCAGAGCGAAAAGGACGGAAGACGCTGTCTGCCCCCGGAGTCCGTCCTTCTCAGCTCCCCAGAGGTCCTTCTCTAAGAACCAAAAGGGACAGAAGAAGATGTGGTTCCGAAGTCGCAGCAGTCCCAACCTGCTCCGGATAACCAGTCCTTCCGTGGCAGAGGAGGACGGGAGGTCGTCGTGCCAGAGGCAGGGGCTCCTGGTAATTTTGGGTCCAGAGAACCCTTCTCTGAGAGACCCACGCAGCAGCCCTGAAGGGTTGCCCGGCTGTCCGTCTCTGGAGGCAGTCGGGTGATTTCGATGCACCTGACTTCTTGGGAGTCCATAACAACAGACAGTTGGGTGCTTGACTCATATCCAGAGGATATTCAATACCCTAATCAAGATCCCCAAATCTCGCAGCCTCCCAGATGTTCCACCCGATCAAAGGCGGCGCTCAATCGAGCAGCTGCTAGGAAAAGAGCCATCCAGCGCCCCCAGATCAAGCCGGATTAGGGTTTTACTCCAGGTTCTTTTGGTGCCAAAGAAGACGGGGACTTAAGACCAATTTTAGACCTTTCCCTGTTGCACCTGTCAGTGACCAAGCAAAGGTTCTCGATGGTCACCCTGGAATCTATACTTCCCCTGTTGAGGAGAACGACTGGATGTGTTCCATAGACCTCAAGGATGCGTACTACCACATTCGGATGGACAGACGATCCAGGAGGTTTCTTCGCCCGCTGGGAGCCAGTCATTATCAGTTCAGGGTCCTCCCTTTGGTCTCACCTCAGCCCCCAGGGTGTTTACCAAGGTGTTAGCGGTGGTAGCGGCCCACCTGAGGCTCCAGGGATTACAGGTCTTTCCGTACCTGGACGACTGGCTCCTGACGGCATCATCAAGGCATCTTCTGTGCTCAGCCAGGGATTACTTCCTTCAACTAGCACCAAGGCTGGGCATAACGATCAACTGGGAGAAATCTTTCCTGAATCCAACTCAAATTATAGATTTCATAGGAGGAAGACTAGACACCAGATCAATGCGAGCCTTCCTCACCCCAGACCGTATCGTCAGCCTGAGGTGTCATGTGACAGCAATCCTTCAACCGTCACCAACTGCAGCTTGGGTCCTGAGGGCCCTAGGTTCTATGGCGGCAGCTATCCCGCTTCTACTTCATGCTGGGCCACGCATGCGGGTTCTTCAATGGACCCTTCAAGTTCAGTGGTCTTCTCTTTGTCCGTCTCTACAACCAACGAGTGCGGGCAGCAGAGCGTGCAGGGACTCCCTTCTGTGGTGGCTTCTTTCTCCGGAGCCCTGGCAGGCCTTTTGCGCTGCATTTCCCGAGCCACAGTGACCACGGACGCTTCTTGCCTCGGGTGGGGGGCATTCTGCGCGAAAGATTGTCCAAGGCACGTGGAATCCCACAGAGACATCATTGCATATAAATGTCCTGGAAATGAGGGCGGTGCTCCTAGCGTTGCAAGCACTTCACCACGTTCTTCCTACAGGGACTATGGCGATTCAGACAGACAACATGTCCGTAGTCTGGTATATCAACAAGCAGGGAGGAACCAGGTCTTATCCCCTTTGTCGAGAGGCCATGAGAGTTTGGGAATGGGCAATTTCCACCAAACGCTTTCTGATAGCAACGCACATTCCGGGAAAGTCCAACATCCTTGCGGACAAGCTCAGTCGCACCATCCTTTCTCCACAGTGGTCCCTAAACCTTCAAGTAGCGAAGAAGATTTTTGCCGTTTGGGGCAACCCTGTTGCGATCTTTTGCTTCTCCCTCAAACGCCAAATGCGACAATTTCTTCGCTCTACTTCCCCACCAGGAGTTCGAGGATGCTCTGGTGCATGCTTGGCCTCCCGGTCTCCTTTATGCCTACCCTCCACTTCCTCTGATGCAGAGGTTTCTGCAGAAAGCCAACAGTTTGGGGAGCAGAATGATTCTCATTGCCCCATTCTGGCCTCGACAACCTTGGTTCCTCTTCGTATGGTCTCACAAAATCAATCCACCATGGATTCTGGATCCAATTCGGATCTCATCTCTCACCCTCTGGGAATGCCAGTTCCCAACCTGGACCCTGAAGTTGACAGCTTGGCTGCTCCAATTCCAACCTTAATTAGAACTCGGTATCTCTTCACCGGTCAAAGCAATTTTGGTGGCTGCCCATAAACCTTCTACCAGACAGGTTTATCGGAGTAAATGGAAGAGGTTCTCTATATGGGCAGGGCAGAGAACGGTGGATCCTTTTCAGCACCTATCTCTGCGGTGCTAGAATTTCTAACAGGCCTCTTTCATCAAGGGGCCAGTTCATCCACGATTAAAGTACAATTGGCGGCTATATCGCATTATCACATTGGACAGGACACAGCTCCCTTATGACAGCGAAATTATGCAAATCCTTTCTCAAGGAGTTTTTATTAAGGCCTCCAGTCAAGGAGGTTGTACCTTGGGATTTGTCTTTAGTCCTGCAGGCCCTTACTGCTCCTCCCTTCGAGCCTGCAGCTTCTGCTGATTTAAAATTCCTTTCCTGGAAGACTGTCTTTCTGGTAGCTATCACTTCAGCCAGAAGGGTGTCTGAGCTTCAGGCTCTTTGTGTCAAACCGCCTTACCTTTCTTTCTTCCCTGATAGGGTGTGCCTCAGGACCAATCCATCTTTTCTTCCGAAGGTCTCTTCTGAAGCCAATATTAACCAGTCAATCAATTTGCCTGTCTTTTTCCCAAGTATTCAAACAAAGGGGAATACAAATTGCATTCATTGGATGTTCATAGACAATTACGTTTTATATTAACAGGACAGCTGGCCACAGGAAATCAGATCAGCTGTTCGTTTCCTTTGCTAAATTTGCTCTGGGTAAAGCAGTGTCTAAAGTCACTCTGTCTAAATGGATTGCTAATTGCATATTGCAGGCATATGACACTTCAGGCAGACCTGCTCCTAAGAGGGTTACGGCTCATTCTACTAGAGCAGTTTCTCGTCAGCCGCCTTTAAGTCCCGTGTTTTTGGATGATATCTGCGGCAGCTACTTGGGCCTCGCCTCATACTTTTATTTCTCATTACAAGGTGGATGTTGTTTCTAGAGGAAGAGCATCCTTTGGCTCAGCGGTGCTCGGAACATCCTTCCATGATGGCCACCCAAGATTCAGGTAGCTAGGGACTCTGTCCCACAGGTTGCAGACGAATGAAGTCTTCCTACTTCAGATTTAGAAGTTATGTACTCACCATAACGTTCCATCTGAGTAGGTGACTTCATTCGATAACCATCCCTCCATCCCCTGACCTTTATAGAGCAGTATTTATGCTGTTTTAGTATACTGTGGTCAGTATTTGAGGCAAACTCAATCTGAGGTCAGTCAGGGCGTGGCAAGGGGTTATGGGTAAGAGGGAGGAGCTAGGAGCCTAAGCTTTTGAATTGCCGACTCGGATCCGAGGTCGGATCCGATACCCACAGGTTGCATCCGAATGAAGTCACCTACTCAGATGGAACGTTATGGTTTGTACATAACTTCTAATTTGTTTCTCCTGTGCCGAAATTTCAGAGAAACTACCTCACTTAAGCCAGCCTTTGTTCGCAGGCAATCTTGCCCTTCTCCTAAAGGCAAAAAAGGTAGCAAGCAGACTTTCTGCTAAGGCTACTCAGACTTCAGTGCCTCAGAAGTCTTTTTCCAAATAAACCAGGTTCTCGTATTCTTCCCAGCCACTTTCCTATTTCTCTTTGCCTCTCTCAATCTTCCTATTTGGCTACAGATAACTCCGGATTCCTGGGTCCTGTTAATTAATAGTCAGGGATATTTCATCATTTGGGACCTTCTGACTTGGGGTACCATTCATGAAGTGCCTGTGTCCGAAAGGGAGAGGAGATTTTACTCCAGGATGTTTCTAGTACCCAGCAAAGAGGGTACTTGGAGACCAATTCTAGACCTCTCTCATCTAAACAGCTTTCTGAAGATGCCCCCTTTTCGTGTGTTGTCCCTTCAGACTTTGTTCCCTCTTTTGCTTCCTCAGGCTTACATGGTGTCTCTGGAACTCAAGGGTGCTTATCTCCATATTCCAATCTATCTCCTTTTCAGGACATTTTTACATTTCTCTGTTGCTTCCTGGCATTTTCAGTTCTCTGCTTTGCCCTTTGGCCTTTCTACTGCCCCAAGGGTATTCACGAAATGCTTCTTTACCACGATGACCTCCTGATTCAGGCATCCTCTCCACAGATCCTGTTGCAAAATTTTCATTTTGCCATTTTCCTTTTGTAAAACTTGGGGTTAACAATACACTTCAAAAAGTCTTTTCTGACTCCTGTTCAGGACCATGGTTTTGTGGGGTGCAGGATTCAGTCTGTGCCTATGCTGGCATCCCTGTCTCCTTCCAAGGCCTTGACACTCCTTTGCTTCTTTCCAACTCTTCTTCCTCTGGTGTCTATTACTGGCAGGGAGTTTCTGAGAGCTCTGGGATTCATGGGATCCACCATGCCTATGCTCCCTCTGGCCAAACTCCACATGATTAAAGGTTCAGTGGTTCCTGAAGTCAGTTTGGCTATCCCTAAGAATTTGTAGTTCCTCTTCTACCTTGTCTCAAGAATGAACTTCACTGGTGGATCCAGCAGTTATCTCTAAATCCAAGGCTCCATTTTCATTCCTCTTCTCCCTCTCAAGAGCTGTTCACAGATGCTTCAGACATGGTATGGAGAGCTGCTTTTGGCTCCGTAAAAGGTGCAGAGAGTGCAGCTGCCTCTTCAATAGAAAGAGCACATCAATGTCATAGAGATGAGAGGTCTTCTGCTGGTGCTTCTTGCTATTTATCCTCTTTTTCTCCCCAGGACCTCTCAAGGTATTTGCAGACAATACCACAGTGATATGGTATGTAAACAAACTGGGATAGACAAGATCTTCTTTGCTGGGTGGCACTCCTGGTGTGGGATCTTGCTGTCCAGCATCAAGTGACTCTTCAGGCAGTTTACATTTCCTGAGGTCAAAACTTTCTGGCATACACTCTGAACAGGTCCTTAACTCAATACCATGAATGGATGTGTTTCTGGACATTTTCCACCAGTGGGTATGGCTCAGATAAAGGTGTTTGCCTCCCCTCTGAACAGACATCTTCCTCTGTTTTGTGTCAGACTCCCAGGTCCTCTGGTTTAGAAGGTGATGCTGTATCTTTTTATTGGAAGGGGGGTCTTTCTTTATGCTTTTTCTTCCCTTCCCCTTATTCCAAACGTCCTGTTCAAAATTCAACACTATGCTCCCAAAATCTTGGTGGTGGTGACTCCCTTTTGACCGAAACAGGATTGGTTCCTTCTGCATTTACCCAAGGGCAATTATCGCAAGTTACCTCACAGGGTGGACCTACACACACCAGACAAGGGATCTCGCATCCATCCCCATCTGTCCATTCAACTGACACTGTGGGCGATAGGATTTTGATCCCACATAAACACCTTTTTTTCTGAAGATATGCTTAGAGTCCTGCAGGAGGCCAGGAAACCCAATACTAGGAAATCCTCTTATCTAAATGGAAGATGATTTTCTGTTTGATATCTTTCTTTTAACCTGGATCCACTTTCATTGGATGTTCCTTTGGTTCTGTCTTACCTGTGTGAATTGCTCAATGATGGGTTGGCTTATTGTTCTGTTAAGGCCACTTATCAGCTGTCTTTGCTTGTCTGCCTTTATCTCCTCCTTTAGCTAATAGACTTGAGGCTAAACAATTCCTAAAAGGCATCTTTCATATTAAGCCTCCCAGGAAGAATGTTCCTCCTCCCTGGGATCTTAATTTTGTTTTGGAAGAATTGACTTGGGCTCCTTGTGGGCCTGCAGCTTCAGCGTCCTTGCAACATTGCTCTTGGAAGAGTGTTCTTTTGTTGGCCCTTACTTCTGCCAGACGGGTGTCTGAGCTTCAAGCTATTATGGCTTGTCCTCCTTTTTTAGTGTTTCATAAGGACAAGGTGTCCTTGCTTACTAGTCCTTCTTTTATGCCCAGAGTGGTGAATGAGTTGTTCCTTAATCAGTCCATTCATTTGCTGACTTTGTTCCCTTCTCCACAATCTGCCAGTGAGAAAGTGTTCCACATGTTGGATGTACATAGACAACTCAGATTTTATTTAGATAAGACTAAGACTATTAGGAAATCTGCTCAGCTCTTTGTTTCCTTTCATCTCCGGTCATTGGGATTAGCTGTATCCAAACAAACTAGTTCTTCTTGGATCTCAATAGCTATTTCTTTTTGTTATTCCTTTCATGTTAAGAACTTTCCTTATTCTGTTAAGGCTCATTTTACTAGGGTTGTGGCTTCTTCTGGTGCTTTTTTCAAGGGTTTGGATACTAACTCTATTCTTGAGGCAACTACCTGGACTTCTGTGCATACATTTACCAAGCAGTACAAGTTGGATGGAATCTCCAGAGCTGGAGCTGGTTTTGCTAAGGTCATCCTTCATGGCTTTCTAGAGGGCTCTGCTGGTCCCTCCTCCTCCTCCCAGGTTTCTACTTGAGCTTTGGCACTCTTCCCAATGTAAAGAATTCTGCAACAGTGAAGTGGAAGGATATAGTACAGTTATGTAAAATCTTCCCATCATGGTAGATGTCCTATTCTTCACTGTTTTAGTATTCACTCCTTCCCTCCACTCCCTGGTCTGCTTCTCTTCTAGCTCTAGTGATTACCTCTCATCTTTGGATTGACGTAGCTACCGGGGCTGTCAGTTCTGAGAATGGTACGTCCGGTCACAGGATGGTACGTCCGGACATCACCTTTATGCCCTGTGCTACGCAAGGAGCATGCATGTGATGTACGGCTTATCGTAAGGCAACCTAAAAGCTTTGGTATACTGGCTGGACATTGGGCTGCCCTTGTCAGGGGATCCCTAATGTAGAAAATACTACAACAGTGAAGAGGAGGACATCTGCTGTTACGGTAAGATTTTACACAACTGTACTTTCTTATTTTAGACAAAGGCCGAATTGTTTTCCTGATCAGGGAATCGCCAATAATGAGTACTCCTGCTTTGTTTATTGGGGAGGATGTCATCAAATATTAACTGAATGTATGGTAATGGCTAAAATTACCACTAATAGCCGTCCTTTTTTGTTTATGTACTTTTAACAGCAGTATTTAGACTGTTACTTGAGTGCTTTTCCTCTTAGCTTTCCTGGTCATCTCAGCACAGCTGTGTACAGGGTCTGAATTGTTTTGAACTGAAAAATAAATTGGCTGGGGGCCATTTGTCATAGGACTTAAGCAGCATTGAATGGAAGCATCTATAAAATGGACATGACCTCAGTCAAACTCAGTCTGCAGTGTCTCATGGCACATGTGAATACCTTGCCTAGAAGATGTTCGTAGGTTCATATGTGGTTACTGGGCTCTTGACCTGAAGGTCTTTATAAGCCTAGCCATGTGTACCCAATATAATACTAGAGAAACTTAATATAAGGGATGTTGCCTAAACTTGAGATCTTAGTTAGCAACAGCTGGCCATATGTAGGAGGGTCATAGGTGAAATTCCCAGCAGGAATTTATGGTTTCCCATCCAGTCTATGCTGAATCAGGGTCATAGAGGTGCTTTGTTTGATGTTAACTGGTAGCCTATTCCAGAGGAGTGGCAACCTCTGAGAGACATATCTGTCTCTCCAGCAGATCCTATTTATGTCACAGGCTAGGTTAAGGTTCCTGAAGCAGGTGACCCTTGTCCCATTTGATTTGTGAATGTGCAGCATTTCTATTAGGTTTGGATCCGAGATTGCTCTGTAGGCCAGGCACATGTCTCCTCTAAGTAGTCTGTTTGCTACTGAGTACAGTGACAGTGACTTCAGTCTGTCAGTGTATGATGTGCTGGAAACCCTGAATTTTCTTGGATAGGAATGTCTAAGGTCTCTCAAGTTGCTGCAGGTGCCTGGTAAGGTACACTCCAAAGGGAGAATTGTACTGAATTGTTGGTCTGATGAGGGGCGAGTACAGGAGTGCTATGATCTGTTACACTCTTGAGGCAATGCCGTCCTTACCACAGTAAACACATGGTGGTCAAAGTTTAGGCTACAGTCAACTTGCATTCCCAAGTATCTCACTACTGAATTGTTACTTAGAGTATTATTATTTATATGATTGCCTGCAGAGATATCGTTTTTACCAAAGGGGATCATGCTACTTTTTTTGCATTGAGTTAGAGTCCATGGCTTTGTCAGCAATCATTGGTTTGTGTAAGTCCCTCTTGAAGTATATTGACATAATTTGGGGATTCAGTGATTGTACCTAATTTGCAGTCATCAGCAAATTTAGTCAGCCACAGCCCCTCTGTTTTGACCTGAACATCTGAGAAGTATATTACAAACAATAGGGGGCCCAGCACTGACCCATGTGGAACCCCACTGGTGACAGATCTGCTGGTTGAGGTAAAGTCACCAACTCTGACCGAGTGCGATCTGTCGGCAACCCAGTTAACAACCCACCTGACGACATAAGGGTTGATATTCAACTGGAAGAGTTTAGCAATGATGCCCAAATGTAGGATTATGTCGAAGGCCTTGGCTAAGTCAAGGTAGACTGTATGCACAGATTTGCCTACTTCTATGGCTCTGGTGATGTTTTTAAAGAAGTCCACCAGGTTTAACCGGCATGACCTGCCTTTGACAAAACCAAACTGTGTCAGATCAAGGGTTTGGAGATGACCTATATTGAGTGGTTGGCTGCACCCCTACGGTGTCAATGATTTTGGATTTATAATGTATATCCTTATTTATAATGATGATTCATTCTGCGGCCTTACAGATAAGGCTAGTTAAGCTTATGGGTCTGTAGTTCCTAGGGTCTGTTGCTGTACCTCATTTATGAAGGGGAATGGCATTGCGGTTTTCCATTCAGCAGGGACAAAAACAGAACTCAAGCTGTGGTTGAAGAGAGTACCTGATGGAATTGCTAACTCGTGTTTTAGACCATTTGAAAATGCAACCAGGGATGCAGTCTGGTCCCATAGAGGCTGTGATTTTTGGCATTGGAGAGTGCATTAATGACTTGCTCTTTGGAGGTGCAAGGTGGGGGAGTGTAGAGGGAATGCTTTGTAGAACCTTTGGAGGAGACAGGGTGGTGAACTTTTTGCCAGACCTGTCAACTAATATGTTAGCTATTTTCACAGGGTCATTGTGTATGATGCCATCCACAGGTAGTTCAGCACATGTCTGGGTCCTACCTTTAAGGTTACAGATATGACTGAAGAATGCCTTATGGTTATTCTTAGCTATGGTTTTTGAAGTTGCCCTTAGAGGATTTTACAAGTTGTCTTATTTGTTTATTCAAGCAGAGGAGGGTGTTCCTTCGGTGCTGGGACCTCTCTTTTTTTATTCTTTGACAGCAACTTCTTCCTCTTGTTGTATAACTTATTAATGCTAGATGCTCACCAGAGAGGCTTGTTTTTTTCTTAAGGATCTTGTTCTGATCCTATCAGGTGCAGCTGTGTCAATACATGGCATTTGTGTATGCCTTAGTATAGATGTCAATATGAGATCTGTGGAAACAAGAGCTTGGAAATTGTTTATGCCATCCCTTAGGAGGATGTAATTAGCTTTGGTGAACATTTAGCCTGATTTCACCTAAGGGGTTCAGGTATTATAGCTACTGATTTGTGATCAGTTTAACCAGTGAGGGTCCTATACTTGTGGTGGTGCTGTGGTCACCCATGTTGGTGAGGAACAGGTTGAGAATATCTGAGCCCCTTGTGTAGTTGCATACTACTTGTTCCAGGGCATTGGTGTTAAAAAAAAAAAAAAAAAAAAAGTCCAGGAACCTTTGTACGAACATGCTAGTACAAGTATAAGTTTCACAGTCAATGGAGTGATAGTTAAAATCGTCCATGTCTTTAGTGTTTGGTTGTTAATTTGATTGACTCAAATAGGTCCAAATAAACAGCATAGGTATCTTGGTTCATTGAATGGGGGCCTATAACGAACGACTTGAAGGGGGATGTTACCCTAGGTTAGTTGAACTTGGAGTAACTCCATGAAATTTTCCTATCTAACCAGTCTAGAGGTTTATTTATCTTTGAAGATAAATACTTATCCTCCTTTGGTTCTCTCACATTTATTTTGTGGTCTGAAAGTGTGGAAGGCATTGTAGCCTTGCAAGGCTGGGGTAATTTCTATAGCCCTGAACCAAGTTTCTGTCACTGCACAGATGTCAACATCCTCCAGGGAGAGGAGTGCTTCCAGAGAGTACAGTTTCTGATTTGAACTCCTAGTGTTTAGCAGCATAACCTTTAATTTATCTGTGAGTGATATTTTCACTTTGAGACCTTTCCTAAAAAAGGCACTATGGGGGGAGGGAAGTGCCTTAGCTAGTAACCGATAGCCTAGATGTAACAGGCAAAGACCATGTCTGGCAAAGCAGAGTGGTCTATCAGCTATGTCATCCCAGGCTGACATGAACTGGATCCCCTTAGAATGACACCAGAAACTAAGCCGAAACTATGCCAATTGTTGAAGTCAATCATTTTTTGTTTATATTGTGGTATCATCCTAGGTGAGGGTAGAATGCTGCTCAAGGCTAGGGACATACCTGCCTTGGACACACATTCATAGAGCTCAATCCCCTTAGAATGACACCAGAAACTAAGCCAATTGTTTGTTTATATTGTGGTATCATCCTAGGTGAGGGTAGAATGCTGCTCAAGGCTAGGGACATACCTGCCTTGGACACACATTCATAGAGCTCAATCCCCTTAGAATGACACCAGAAACTAAGCCAATTGTTGAAGTCAATCATTTTTTGTTTATATTGTGGTATCATCCTAGGTGAGGGTAGAATGCTGCTCAAGGCTAAGGACATACCTGCCTTGGACACACATTCATAGAGCTCAATCATGTCTCTTTTCATGTAGTCCAGTGAGGTACATCTCAAATCATTCACACCAACATGATCTGTGATGGAGTGATAATAGTACTTGTAGTTGTGAAACTTGAGTGCTTGTGTGATCTGACAGATCCTGGCACCAGATAGACATTTGACTGTAACCTTCTCCTTGTCCAGCCTGGTGAGTCGGACATGTGTGTGTCTCACAACGGAGTCATCTATGACTAAAACATTTGGTTTAGATGTGCTTTGCTTTAGGGGCTTATTTGTAGAGTCACTGGTGCTTGTGTTTTTATGTGTATTGAGTGCTGTAGGTGCTGTATTACATGTAGCATGTTTATGTTTGGAAGGTGTTTGGAGTTTTGGTAGGTTTATGGTGAGTACCTCCACGTATGATGGTTTATGTGTTGAGAGCATGGTTTGCGAAGGAAGTGTAGTATGTGAACTGACAACCTGTTCAGTGTTACTCTTCTGTGTGCGAGAGAGCAAGGATTCCAGATTCTTAGTGTAGCTACATCTCTTACAAATTGTACCTGGGTGGTTTAGGAATAGAGGGTTATCAGTATACATGAGGCAATTGCTACACTGCCTCAAGATACCCATGTCAGTCAGGCTGGTAGGAGAAATGGAGGGAAACTGACCATTCATAATGCTAGGTTAAGTCCTGTTTTCATAGTGGGGAGAGAAAATGGAGGGTTGTGGCATAACAGTGCTCTAAACTGGGTCTATACTAATGGGATGTCCTATAAAGGGTCCATACTAGCAAGGGGTCTCTAAAGGTTATGAGGCTATTGTAGATGTTGTTGTTTTGGGACTGTTTATGGGACATATGTGCAGCTGAGGGGGTCTATATTACATTATCAAAAAACCCTTTACGCGAATACCTAAACATTGACCCCTATACCGCGAACCGCTAAAATCCCGAATGCACTAAACCGCGAAAAATATCGAACTATCATAGTTGGCCAGCCCCACCACATAGTACCTATCCTAACAAAATAAATAAACCATATACATACACTAACCAAACGCTACTTCTAACCTAAAGTAAAGCACCAAAACCCTACTTTAACCCTACACTAAACCCCATATACACAACTAACTATGCACTATCCTTAACCCCTCCCTAACCCTAAGGTCCGTAACTACCGCACACTTCCCCTACAGACATACACCCAAACAAAATAAATAATCCACATACATACATTTAACAAAACCCGACTTCCAACACTACACTAAACCCCACATACACAACTATCTATGCACTATCCCTAACCCCTCCCTAACCCTAAGGTCCGTAACTACCGCACACTTCTCCTACAGACATACACCCAAACAAAATAAATAATACACATACATACACTTAAAAAAAAAAAAAAAAAAAAAAAACTACATCTAACACTACACTAAATCTTACATACATTACCTATCTATGCACTTACCTTAACCCAAACCCTAACCCTAAAGTCCTATCTATCGCACACTTACCTTACAGAGCTCTAACGAAGACGGGCCACCCAAAACAAATCGACATTCCAGAATTCGCGATTTTGGACGTTCGAGGTTCCTGTACTTCGTGCAATACGGGTCAACGTATTCGTATTCGCGTAAATGAGTTTTCAATCTCGTAATAGGAATCCCAGCTGAGGTGCTCTCTAAGCAGCTAAGCACAATTTAAGGACTTCTTGGCCTGATTACAGGCAGCTACTAAGGGAAAATTTATCGACTGAAGTTTATAACCGTCATTGGTTACCCCTACTGCGCAGTAGTGTACAGTGGTGCACTGGAGACACGCTACATATAAACAGATAGTCCAGCAAAGCAGTGGTTGGCTGCCTAACTCTGTGGAGCTGAGTTAAAGCAAGCACAAGCCCGCACAATTGCAGGGCTTATGTAGCAACAGTGAGCAAGCTGAATTAAACAATTTAACCAATAAAAAAGCACAAAGCTGAACCCTGTGCCAGCAACCTTCAATCTGATGAGTTGTAACGGCACTTTCCTGCACAGTAGTGCAGGGGACCCACTCCAACAAAAGATAGCCTGGTTTAGTTTTCAGTTTAACAAACAGAACCAGATTAAGCAGGTCTGAATCTAGTTTTTGATATAACCGACAAAAAGTCCAACAAATCAGCAAGAACTGTTTTAAAAAATCAGCACTATAGCAAAATACAGTTTAAAAGTGCAAAATACAGTATACAATTGTACTTATGGTTAGAAGAATGCAACAGATTCCTTGGATTGCACAGATGAATACAGCAGAGCAGTGGCTCATCGCCTAACTCTGTGGAACTGTGTTAAAACAGTGAGTTTAAAATGGCTTGAAATGGTAGCCTGGTACTTACCTATGAATCTATCTGTTTTCCATGCTGAAGCTACTTATTTTACAGTTAAGGTCCAGTTAGAGGCTAGTTCATATTTTCATGCTGTAGAAAATCAGGTTACCTTAGCTTCTTTTAGATTGGTCAAGGCTTTCTTGTGGGGCACCTTCCTTCTTAGACCCCCCCCCAGGGACCCTGCTTCTCCTTGGGATATGACTATTTTGGTTCAAGCCTTAACCCTTCCACCCTTTGAACCTGTTGTCAGGATGGACATCAAATTTTGACTTGGAAAGCAATTTTTCTTGTGGCAATAACTTCTACATGGAGAGTAAAGGAATTACAGGCCTTGTCCTGCAAGCCTCCTTATATAATTTTCCACAAAGATAGGGTGTCCCTAAGAACCAATCCATTCTTTGTCCCTGAGGTAGCTTCTGAGGCCACACTGAACCGCTGCATCAACTTACTGGTTTTCATTTATAATTTTTCCAGTAAAAGGGAATATGGGCCACACCTGCTGCTACATATCAATGTGTTTTCCTCTGTCTTGGGATTGCAGGCAAACTCAATCTGATGTAATCTTGGGGACAGGAGGGGATTATGGGTAAGGGGAGGAGCCTGAGCTATGGATCCTAAAGTCTACAGTGGCTGAGGTCAGATCTGAAGGCTCCTCTGTTGAGGAAGGAGAAAAGCAGACAACATGGATATATCATTATGTTAAGTACATAACTTTTATTTAACATATAAATAAAACAAAATAAGTGTCCAGCATTCCTGTTCTTTGCCTATGCACTATACCTTCTAGTTTCTTGATTTTTAATGCAACATGTTGCATGATTTCTGCCAGTCCAGTTGACCCGATGTTGGCCAGTATACAAAAGTCTTATACTACTCAAGGGCATGCAGTATGTTGCACATAGGCTACAGTTGGGTATAGACCATAAAAGCGACATACACACGTACCATCCTTAGACCTTTTTTTTGCTGCCAGTCAAAACGCCATTCTGACCATCAGTCTGATCGTTTCAGTGATTGCGACTTCAATTTTTTTTTTTTCAGATAAATGCCCCGCTGGGGAAAATTTTTATCTTTACTGCTGTTTTGGTTATGTAAGGACGGCCTTGATGGTGCGGCAGTTAGCGTTGTCACCTCACAGCAAGAGGTTCTCCAGTTCGATTCTCAGCTGGGGTGCCTTCTCTGTGGAGTCCCTGGAGTGGCATGGGTTTCCTCCAGGTGCTTTGTTTTCCTCCCACATTCCAAAGACATGCTGTAGGTGGATTGGATACTGTAAATTGGCCATAGATGCGAGTGTATGTGTGCGAGTGAGTAGTATGAATGAATTGCCATGGCAGTGCTAGCCACCTGGCGGTATAAATCTTGACTCAAGATGATTGTCACTGTAGAAGTGACACACCCCGACCCCATGTGCAAAATGGGAAAAAGGGGTTGAGGATGGATGGATCCAAGAAGGGCAAGTGCCAGTGTGGAAAACAAATTCCACATAAGGACAGTCATCTACAGTGTCTCTTTTGCGTAGGGAATATTTACGACCATAAGTCCTGTAGCATTTGCCAGGCCTTCATACCTGCCACCCTTAGAAGCAGGCTCTCTTCTCTTGCTGTCTGTTTAGGCTTAAGTTGTTAGCTAAGGGTATGGAAGGTATCTTGGGGTCCGTCTGCGAGCCGGCGAAGCACAAGGCCAAGAAACCTAGGCCTGCAGCTTCTGCTGCACCTCACCATCAGACGTATCTCCCAAGGTGTTAGTCAACCTGGAGGCAAGTTCAACTTCAGGCATCTAGTTCTGAGGCCACCTTGACTTCGGCCATTAGCACGTCTTTGGAGGTACAACAGATGTTTGTTCAGGATGTCGTAGGGGGAACTTGGACTTGTTATTATGGAGGGCCGTATGGTGGTGCCACAAATTCTAGTGAGAGAAGAAATTGAGTCAGACTCTTTTAAATGCAGGCCTTCATCCTGTACTCCAACATTGCATAAAATTATTTCTCTCGGCAAGAAAAATCAAAAAAAGAAAAACAAGCATTTTTTTCCCCTGCTAAAGAGGCCTGAACAGATTGTCAGGCCTTTTCCCGAAGCTTGTTTCAGGCTTTCATGGCACTCGAGCTGCCTTCTTATTTGCCTGCTCCTCCTACTGCTCCCCTTCCTTCTCAGAAAAGGAATAGGGACGATGATTCCTCTGATGATTTTTCCTCTGATGAAGAGGAATCCTTGGATTACCCAACACAGATTCTCTCTCCCTAGGAGTATGTGTCCCCTGAGGAGGAGCCAGTCGGTGCTAATTCCCATATGGAAGATATTTCATTTGGTGAAACTTTTCTGAAAATGGGAGAAGACTTTTAAGTGAGACACTTCCCAAATTTCTGATGTCCAAAAAAGATAATTTCAGCTTCTACAGTTTGATCTTCCTAGCCCCTCTGCAGTTCTACCAGTGCATCCTGCATTTCTGGATGCCTTTCATAATGCTTCCCAAACCCCAGACTTCCTTGCCCCAGCTTCCAAGAAGCTGGATCCCTTCTTTAAGGTCCTTGAGGATTGTAAGTTTCTCTTTATGTGCCCTGCTGTAGACTCAGCAGTCATTTCTGTAGCTAAAGATAAACCATCTAGGATGCTTCCCTCTACCACCCGTCTCCATCATACAAAGAGTAGAATCCTTGAGAGACTAGGTAAAAATGCCTATACTTCATCCACCTTGGCTCTCAGGGCCATCAGTTATCAGATACATATGACCGAGTACTCCTTTGACCGTTTGTCTTAGGCATCAAGCACCATTTCAGATCTTCCAGATTCTGAAGGAAAAGCCTTGACTCTGTCCATCTTAGGAGCTTCCTCTCAAGTGGCAAGACATTCCATTAAACGTAGCTATTATGCTGTGGCTTTTGCCAGGGCAACTGCCACTGGTTCAGTTCTCAGAAGATTTTCATGGCTTAGGTTACAGTCCCTCCAGGATGACTTCAAATCTAAATTAATGGATGCACCATTAGATAATTCAGCCTTATTTGGTCTGTCAGCCGCCTCTCTCTAAGTCCCTACAGGAAAAAACTAAGGAACTCAAGGAGTTAAAACACATCATGGTTTCTCCTGTGCCCAGGTTTCATAGGAATTTTCTGTATAAATCTGTCTTCATCCATAGCCACACTCAGCATTCCTCCAGTAAGACTTTCAGAAGAGGCAAGAGACAACAGAAGCCTAGGGGTTGTCAGGCACCCTCACAACAAAGACAGTCCTTTCCTGACAAAGCAGAGTCTGTGATTATCCTGCATATGTCTGTTTCCCCTCTTTCCCTTCACCTTTCATATGCTCACAGGGTCTGGGAAAGCATCACCCAAGACACGTGGGTTATTTCCATAATCAAAAAAGGATATGTCATGATTTAGCACTCCAACCCCCATCCCTGCCTTTCATGGGCTTCCTTCAACCCCCCGAGAGCAGCTGCCTCACTTCCCAAAGCTTCTTTGGGAGCTTTGGCAACAGGGCTCTATTCAAAGGGTTTCTCAAACCACAAGAGGGAAAGGGCTTTATTCAAGAATGTTCTTAGTGCTCAGAAAGGATGGCCCCAGGAGACCAAGCCTGGATTTATCCCATCTCAACACTTTCTTAAAGGTCCCTTCCTTCAAAATGTTGACACTCCAAATTCTATTCCCTCTTATTCTTCCACAGGGACACATGATATCTGTACATATAAAAGATGCTTACCTTCACATCCCCATTCACCCCATATTCAGGAAATTCTTATGTTTTTCTTTGGGTTTCTAGCATTTTCAAATCTCGGCCTTGCTCTTTGGTCTTTCTGCAGCTCCAAGGGTGATCACAAAATGCCTGGCTCCAGTGATTACACATTGCAGTCTTTTGGGTATCCAGAATTTTCCATACCTGGATGACCTGCTGTTACAGGCTCCAACTGCAAAATCTGGAAACCACCATTTCCTCCTTGGAAAACTGGGATTCATCGTCAACTTCAGGTCAGTTCTCACCCCTTCACAGGATCACATTTTCCTGGGTTTTCGAATCCAGACAGACATAATGAGAGTGTCACTTCCACCGCAGAAGGTGCAGGACCTTCGGTTCTTCTTTCACTGTCTTCTTCCCTTGACTCGCATCACAGCCAGGGAGTTCCTCAGGGTGCTAGGATTCATGGCTTCAACAATTCCCATGGTGCCAATAGCAAGATTCCACATGAGTAAATTTCAGTGGTTCCTCAGATCTGTGTGGCCCCAGCATTCTCACCTATTAAGGTAAAAGTCTCCCTCTTTCCTTGTCTAAAGAGGGAACTGCTGTGGTGGATCCAATAGTTAGCCCTAAATCCAGGACTACCTCTTCACTGTCTCGCCACAGTCCTGGAACACTCTACACAGCTGCATCAGACGTGGGCTGGGGGGGGGGGGGAGGCACAGCCTTGGGCAGATTTACAGTTCAGGGAGTTTGGTCTCCCTCCAAGAAACAGAACACATCAACATCAGGGAAATGCGAGCATTGCACCTAGCTTTACAAGCATTTCACCCGCTTCTTTGCCCAGGCCCTCTCAAACTTCGCAGACCAACATGACAGTTCTCTGGTATGTGAACAAGTGGGGGACCAGATCCTTCCTGGACATAGTCCACCAATGGGGTGTTCCTCAAATAGATTTATTTGTCTCCCCCTTGAACAGACAACTTCTAGAATTTTGTGCTAGAGTCCCAAGTCCTCTGATTTGGAAAGTGGACATGTTCTCCTTTTCTTGGAAGGGGATGTTTCTCTATGCATTCCCTCCCCTTTGCTCTAATCACAAAGGTCCCATTTAGGATTTGACAGGACCAACCAAAATTCTTGCTGGTGACTCCCTTTTAGCTACGACAGCACTGGTTCCCCATTCTACAATTAGCCAAGGGCCATCACCACAAGTTACCCCACAAAGTGGGCCTTCTTACACAAAGCAAAGGATCCCTGATACATCCACGCCTGTTAACACTACAGCTGACACTGTGGGTGATTAGGATTCTAATTCCTTTCAGACATCTATTCTCAGAGGATGTGCTCAGGGTTTTGAAGGAGGCCAGAAAACCCAATACTAGAAAGTCTTTTGTCTTCAAATGGAAAAGATTTTCACTCTGGTGTCTCTCTAAGAACCAAGACCCACTGACAGTAGGAATCCCAGTGGTTCTGTCTTGGTTATGTGAATTGCTCTCTGCTGTCTTGGCTTATTCTTCTGTCAAAGCACATATGTCAGCTATTTCTGCGTGTCTGCCTCCTATCTCCCCCTCTAGCATCCAGAATTGATCTGAAACAATTTCTTAAGAGGGTCCTTCACATTAGACCTCCCAGGAAACTTACTCCTCCTCCTTGGGACCCTAATTTTGTTTTAGAAAAATTGACCCAGGTCCCCTTTGAGCCCATATCTTTGGCCTCCTTGAAACATTGATGCTCATCGTGTTTCACTGTTGCAGTCCTAACCAATGGGTAGCCCTCGATCGGCCAGAATACCAAAGGTAAGTAAATATGACATCGGCTGGTGTCGGTTGTAAAGGACGTCCGATACAAAAGGAGGCAGCCAATGTCACTTCCTCAGTCTTCCTTGCCACGGAGCCTGAAGCAGAAGCATTTTTTGCACGAGTGCCGGTCGGTAGTTTACCTTTTTGGTTTCAGACTACAAAGTTGGAATCAACTACAGCTAAGTACCCCGTTGGGGATCCTCTTTTCTTGCCTTAACGAATGTCAGAAAAAGTCAATAATTGTCTTACCTGTGGAAAGCAGATTCCCCATAGAGATTTTCATTCCTGTTGTGTTTGTTTAGGCCTTGACCACGACGTTCCTAATTGTGACCTCTGTGCTTCCTTTAATCCGCGTACTATTCGTTGTCGGGCTAAGCTTTTAGCTAAGCATTTTGGAGTGTGGCCTAAGTTTGTTAGTATGGCATCTGGTGGTCTTCAGGCTTCGGATATCCCTAAGAAGCGTAAAGACAAGGACTGCGACAGGCTTCAGAAGATCAATTCTTCAGATGATAAGTTGGTCGTCAGTCCTGTGGTAGCCAGTGAGGCGCCTTTGCAGCCCCTGCAGTCTGTGGATTTTCAACCGCAGGCCTTGGTTGAGACCATTTCAGAGTCCCTCAGGCCTCCGGCTTCCATTTTGTCTTCTGACCTTCTGCCTGTTGCCTCTTCAGCTGGATCCAGAGCCGCTAAGCTGGCTCCAGTGTCCGAGGCCTCTGTTCTTCGTTTGGACAGCAAGCTCATACCGACAACCACTGCCACTACTTTGGCTGTTGCCACGCCTCCCGAGTCCTTTAGACTTGCAAGTAAATCTTCCAGTTGTAAGCCTGTGAAGAAACAGGCTCCAATTTCCTCTCGTTCCCCTCATTCTCAAATGGTTAAAATGGCTGATGACCTTTTGACTCTTATTAGGGGTTCACAGCCTCCTCCTTCAAAAAGGGGTAGGGATGTTTCTCCTGAGGCTTTGTCTTATTCAGGTTCTGATACTTCTAGCATTTCTGCTGATGAAGAGGAAGTTTCTCAGGTTTTTTTCTACTTTTGAGGATTCAGATGTAGAGGAATCTATTCCTTCTGCTTCTCCTCCAAAGGATTTCTCTTTTGGTGATACTTTGAATACATTTTAAATGAGAAAGTCGAGATAATCTCCAGTCTAAGAAAAGGATCAGGGAGTTTTTGAATTTGCCTCAGCATAAGCCACTGGCTATTCCTCCAGTGTTGGAAGTGGTTGATGATGTTTTTCTGGAAAATTCCTTGACTCCAAATTCAGTTCCATGTGCTCCCAGGAAACCTGACAGGTACTATAGAGTCCCTGATTCTCATTTGTTTCTTTTTAGGAATCTGCTAGCTGACCCAGAGGTTATTTCTCAAGGGCCAAAAGGAGTTAAGGCCACTGTTACCAAGAATCCTGTTCCTTCCGACAGGGAATCTAGGAACCTAGATGGGTGGGGTAAAAAAAGTTTATACCTCTGCCACTCTTGCTATTAGGTCTACTGATTGCCTTTTTCATATGCTTAAGTATCAGCAACACATCTTGGAGGCTATTAAGTCAAAGATTGCAAGTGTGCCTCTTTTGGCAGAGAGTAAGGACATGCAGGATTTGCTGAATTCTGCCAGTCTTGTCAATAAATATTCTTTACATTGTGGTTTTGACATTCTAGAAACCTCCTGCAGGGCTTCAGCTACTGGATCTGTTCTCAGAAGGCATGCTTGGCTCAGGGAGCAGACCCTTCCAGAGCCTGTCAAGTCTAAGCTTTTAGATGTACCTTTACACAAGGACAGTCTTTTTGGCAGCAAAGCAGAGGAAGTGCTCAAAAAGATGGAGGACAAGGTTAAGTCTATGCAAACAGTTAAAGACTTTCTGCAAGTTCAACCTCCTCGATTCAGCAGGAATTACCCTTCTAAGAGTTGGATGTTTCCTGATACCAGCAGACAGAACCGCTCTAGGACTAGAGGTTACAAATCTTTCAGGGGGCTGGTTGCTACCCTTCAAAGGTCTAAGCATTGGCATGCTTCCACTTTCAAGGCGGGCAGTTCTAAGTCTACGTCTCAATGCAAATTTTGTCTCTGTTACATCTGGGGGCAATAGAATCAGTTCCTGCTCAGCAGGTAGGCCAGGGCTTCTATTCCAGACTTTTCGTAGTTCCAAAAAAAGAAGGCACCCGGCATGCTAGCCTAGATCTATCCATTCTGAACTCTTTCTTGGTAATTCCAAAATTCAGAATGCTCACTATGCTACCAATGTTAGACAAGGACTCCTGGCTAGTAACTTTGGATCTCAAAGAAGCTTATCTCCACATCCCTATCAGGAAAAGTTGCAGGCAATTCCTTCCTTTTAGAGTGGGCAGCAACATTATCAATTCTCTGTGCTGCACTTTGGCTTATCTCCTGCTCCCAGAGTTTTCACGAAGTGCCTAGCTCCAGTCATTGCTTTCTGCAGGCAGAAGAAAATTCAGGTTTATCCATATTTGGACGATTGTCTAATTCTAGCAAATTCTCAAGAACAGCTGTTAAAGGATCTGGAATTCGTAAAGACTCTTCTCTCTTCTCTGGGTTACACTTTCAACGTGGAAAAATCAAAAATGTTGCCATCCAAGGAGATAACATTCCTGGGAGCAAGTCTGAACACAGCCGCACAGATGATATGTCTCACCCAGGAGAAGCAAGCAACTCTTTCAGTTTATTTCAAGGATTTGGCAAGCCTGTCCCAGCTCTCTGCAAGGAAATACCTGCAAGCTCTGGGATACATGGCCTCTTGCATTCTCATGATTCCATATGCAAGACTACATATGAGGAAATTGCAGTGGTACCGCAAAAACCTTTGGTGTCAACACACACAGGACCTGGATATGACAATTCCTCTGCTTCCATGTCTGCAGACAGAGTTTCTATGGTGGGCGACAGCCTGTCTACAAAATAAGGGCATGCCTTTTCGCCCACCTCCTGCCATTCAAGTTCTTACCACGGACGCATCGGACTACGCCTGGGGAGCTCACCTGGATGGCAGATGCATACAGGGACGCTCAGCAGATGCAGCTGCACATAAAGCTAAAGGAGTTGATGGCAGTTCAGCAGGCCTTTACTGGCTTTCAAGCATCTTCTTTCTCCAGGAACTCTGCTTGTCAGGACAGACAGCACCACAGTCATGTGGTACATCAACAAACAGGGAGGGACTCATTCTTACCCCCTGTGCAGACAGAGCATGATTCTCTGGTCCAAAACAGCATCCTTGGGCCTGCATCTCCTAGCTCAGTTTCTGCCAGGGAGACTCATTGTTTTGGCAGACCAGTTGAGCAGACAGACCCTGGATCCTCACAAGTGGCAACTGAACAGAGCAGTCTTTTACAGCATCATTCAATGTTGGGGCACTCCTCATGTGGATCTTTTCTCCTCCCCAAACAACCATCTTCTACCCCTTTTTTGCACCAGACAGCATGACAGCACGGCCTGGAGAGTGGATGCTCTGTCCTTCCCTTGGACGCTTCTGTCAGTTTATGCCTTTCCTCCTCTTCCTCTTCTTCCCAGAGTATTATTGAAGATAAGGGATAAAAGACCAAGGACTATTCTCATAGCTCCAGACTGGCCCTGACAGCATTGGTATCCACTGCATCGCAGTCTATCCCAGTTTCCTCCTTGGCATCTTCCTCTGAATCCAGATCTTTTGGTTCAGGAAGGGGGAAACATTCTACATCCTCATCTTCAGTCTCTCCATTTGGCAGCATGGCTCATTGTATGAATCAGTCCATTTCTTCTTCCCTTTCCCAGCAGGTGGTTAATATACTTCAGGAGGCCTAGCACTAGGAAGTCCTACGCTGGCAAATAGGAAAGATTCTCTCATTGAATGCAGGCTAGAGGGGATCCTCTTCTCAGCCTACTCTTCCTCTGATCTTGGAATACTTGGCTGATCTGCTTCAGAGTGGTCTTTCATTTTCCTCTATCAAGATCCATGCTTCAGCCATTTCTGCTCATTGTTCTTTTGAGAAACACATTTTCTCTCATCCCCTGATGAAAATGTTTCTCAGAGGTGCTTGCAACTGAAAACCTCCCAGAAAGGCACCTACGTCAGCCTGGAATCTTAATTTTGTTCTAGAGAAACTCACTCTTCCTCCTTTTGAGCCAGCTACCACTGCAGATTTAAAGTTTCTCTCTTGGAAGACTGCCTTCCTTTTGGCTATAACTTCAGCAAGGAGGGTTTCGGAGCTGAAAGCTTTGATGGCTGTGGAGCCTTTTCTTATTTTCCATGCAGATCGTGTCTCTCTGAGAACCAATCCCTCTTTTATGCCTAAGGTGGTTTCTAGCCTGACTCTTAATCAGTCCATACACCTTCCTACTTTCTTTCCTAATCCTTGAAATAGAGGTGAAAGGATCCTACTTCTCTTGATGTGATTACGAGCAACTGTCAGCAAAAGTTCACCAAGAATACAGATAGTATGTAATACTACGTTCTCTGCTCAAAGCGGAAAAAAACACAAGTCCTTCACTGTTCCAATACCACAAACAAATTTAATTTATAAAATACATAAAGGAATAAAGTTAAGCGCTTTCATCTACATAAAATTAGACTTCATCAGAACAATTCCATTTTTCAAATGCCACATTATATAGATGGTACTAACCAATCTCGTAACTTCTAACCTTAAACATCACATGAGCCAATTACCTATTTAAAGTGCACTGTGCTCTCATTGTTTTCTTGTAGTTTCCCTTAGCTTCACATTAGCAATACAAATAAATAAACTACAAAAGAATCCTAACTTTGTACTAAGTAATGTAAACATTGAGCTAATAAATCTACTGCTCTAAGTTACAATTTCCTATACATGTCTATTAAAACTGAATATTTAAACTAATTAAAATGCATTGGCATAAACTAACATTTAAAATATTTGATAAAAACATAATCTAAATGCAAGATGTACATTTTTGAAACAACAAAGTCAATATACATTTTATAGGCCCATCATTCAGCTAGTAATAATGTGTGGTCAAAAAAACTTATTTATTGATTAGTACTCTCTAAAATGGGCTTGATGGATATACTCTCGTTAATTCCAGGGTAAACTGATTCATTTAACCTAATCTGCCATCTAGTTTCCCTTTCCCCAATCTCTTACAAATATTACCTCCTCTTGGGTTAATTTTAACAATGTCTAAAATTCCAAATTTAAAAGTGTCACAGGTTGTACTCCCATTTAGGTGCCTCCACAAAGCATTTTTCGTATCTTTTTTTCTTGTACAAGACCCGTGATCATATATCCTATTCCTTAGGCACCTATCCGTCTTTCCCACGTAAAAACACGGGTATTGTGTACATTTGGCAACATATACAACATGTTGGGAATGACAGTTCCCTTTCTTAAATTTTACCTCAGTTTTATTTATATCTTCCAATATAAGAGATGGCACCTGCAAGATGTCACTGCACTGATTACACTGCCCACATTTTTTGGTTCCCTCTATTTTTCCTGTGTCATCTCCTTTTACTATTTTCCTGTGTAATTCACTTTTTAAATTCCTTCCATTTTTGGAGACAAACCGTGGATGTTCCCCTATCTTTTTGTATACATTATGTTCTGATTTCATAATATTCCAATTGTCCTCCACAATTTTCTTTATTTCTTTCACATGTTGACCATGTTGGAATATACAGGCTCTTGTGTAGTTAGTGTAGTTTTCCACTTCAGTATCCTTACCTTTATCGGAGGTTCTAATTAACCCAGTACTTAATATGGGTTTATATTTCTTACCCCATTCTTCTTTCACATATTTTTTGGTATCCTTTATCAAATGGGGTGGATATCCTCTGTCTTTAAACATGTTCACTATAACTTCCAATTCCTCTACCATATGTGTATAGTCTGAAGTCGTTCTTGCTGCTCGAATGTACTGACCTTTTATAATACTTCTTTTTTGACTATACGGATGGCAACTTGAATACTGTAAATAATTATATATTCTGGACTTGAATTTTCCATTTTCAACTAATATAAGTGTATCTAAGTATGAAATTTTATTCCTATCCATGGTGTGTATAATTTTTAAATAGTCAGTAGATAAATTCACATATTCCAAAAATCCATGTAATTTATCTTCTTTTCCTTTCCATAAAATGAATATATCATCCAGAAATCTAACATAACTTGCGATGTTTTCATACCAATCAAGAGTCCAGAATATATTCCATTTCCCAGTCTAGGAGAACGAAGTTAGCAAAAATCGGGGTGCATGCCGCCCCCATTACCACCCTCTTACATTGCCTGTAATGTTCTCCCTCAAACAGTATGTAAGCCAGGGCAGTGTTTGCCACTGCTGTTCTGCAGGGCATTCTCTCCAATCCTTGATTCTGTTGGTGTCTCCTCCCTTTTCTCTAGGCTTTGGTAACCAACCCATTGGTTAGGACTGCAACAGTGAAACACGATGAACATAGTACAGTTGTGTACACTTAGCGTAAATGTAGATGTTCGAGTGTATTCACTGTTGCAGTTCTGGTTTCAGTCCCTCCTTCCCCCTTTTTTGGTCCTTTCCTGTTTTCCTTTCCTAAGGTACAGGCTGAATCTGGTTTTATTTGCCAAAGTTTCTTTTGGCTTAAGCCTTGTTTTCTGGGGACTCCTGACTGTTATGACAAGAAAGACTGAGGAAGTGACATCGGCTGCCTCCTTTTGTATCGGACGTCCTGACGTCCTTTACAGCTAATGACAGCCAATGTCATATTTACTTACCTTTGGTGTTCTGGCTGACCGAGGGCTACTGGGAGCAGGATAACCCATTGGTTAGGACTGCAACAGTGAATACACTCGAACATCTACATTTATGGTAAGTGTACACAACTGTACTTTCTCGGAAACCTGTTTTTATTAGTGGCCATGACTTCAGCTAGAAGGGTGTCAGAGCTGCAAGCTCTTATGGCTCCCCCCCCCCCCTTCTTGATTTTTCAGAAGTAAAGGGTATCCTTGAGAACAAATCCTTCTTTTATGCCAAAAGTGGTTAATGAGTTATCTCTCAACCGGTCAATTCAATTATCCACCTTCTTTTCTTCTCCCCAAAACCACACTGAGAAGGTACTGCACTCCTTAGATGTACATAGCTTTAGTCTTGTCCAGATAACATCTAAGTTGTCTGTCAGAAAATCTGATCAGCTATTTATGAATTGTCATCCCAGGGCTCTGGGTTTACCTGTTTCCAAGCAGACTAGTTCTTCTTGGAATTCTAAGACTATTTCCCTTTGTTATACGCTCTGTGGAAAGAGCCTTTGTTCACCTGTGAAGGCCCACTCTACCAGAGCTGTGGCTTCCTTTAAGGCATTCTTCAAGGGCTTAGATAACAGCACCATCCTTGAAGTAGCCACCTGATCTTCTATTCATACCTTTGCCAAACATTACAAGCTGGATGGCATCTCTAGATCCAGAGCAGGATTTGCTGAAGTAATTTTACATGGCTTCATTGAAAGCTCCTCTGCTCTTGCCTCCTTCCTTCTTGCTTGAGCTTTGGCACTGTCCCTCAGGTTATGAATACTCCAGCAAGTGAATAGAAGGACATAGAATAGTTGTGTAAAATATTACCATAACCATAGATGTCCTTCTCTTCACTGCTGCAGTATTCTATCCCTCCCTCCTTTCCCCCCTGATCTGTTGTTTTCCTTGGATGTACTGACCATAGAAATCCTTAGTCTAGCATTTCTCCTGGGACATTCAGTTCTGGGGATGGTACTTGCATACGCCATTTTTGTGGCCTATGTTTAACTGAAGCGTACATGCAACGTACCACATACTCTTGAGTAGTACAAGACTTATGTATACTGGCGACTTTGGGTCACCTTCTGGTGGGAGATCCCTAAGTTTATGAATACTGCAGCAGTGAAGAGAAGGACAACTATGGTTATGGTAAGATTTTACACAACTATTCTTTCACTGTACAGCTTTGTCCATACTTTTTAAAAATCATATTTTGTGTTTTTGAGAAATTCCAGAAATTATTTCAACATGTAATATTTAGTATTGAGCCAAATATTTTTTTTTTACCAAAGTATATTTCTGCCGATTTGTGCCTTTTAAGTCAAATCCTTGAGATTCAAAGAGCAATATGCAAATGTGACCAGACCATCTTTCAATGCAACACCAAGTATCTGTGTTAAACCACGTATAGCTTTTTACTTTGGATTGGTTTGCCATACTTTCTTCTCTTTATGACAGTTTGTGCATATAGTTGGTGCCTTCCCCAGTAGTCTTAATTGCCATAGACTGGTCCATTTAGAGAATATCTAACAGATTGCAAGGGAGTAGTAGAAGTCCTTTTTGTCATTGTTACAACACTATTGCACACAAGGACATGCTTAACATTGGGGTTTCCATATTCTGGGCCCCACATTTATCATTGGCATTTTCTCATTCTCTACATACTACTGTGTAACATTATGAAATTGATGAATTGATTCATTTTGCAGCAGCTATGGTACTAATAACAGGGGAACAAGCATTAGGCAGCTTGGCAGGAAAAGCACTTTTAGAGTATCTCTATAGTAATATAGGGTGAACAGATAGGGACAGCAGTTAAACAAGTTTGTCATACAAGGTATCAGAATTCTGTCATGTACAGTATCAGAATATTGTGTCTGAAATGCTGTAGTGTATCATGAAAAAATGAGTAAGAGTTGTTGGCGTCTAGTTTAGTTCCATTTCAATTTTGTTTACTACAGAAGAAATGAACATTATTCGAGGACAGCCTCTGAACTTGTTACGGCTTTTTGTTTTTATCCTTGTGGCGGTGGCAGCAGTCAAGCTGTTATCTTCCAGGTGAGCATTCTGTTACTTGCGATATAAAATCAAAGGTTGTGAAATTGGATTTGTCTTGAATTACCTCATGCATTTTGCATTGCAAGGACATATAGTGGTGCAATAAAAAAAAAAATACTGACCATGTCCAAAACTATACATTTAGCTTGTGACTGTGACCTTTTCATGGTGTAATTTTCTTTCTCATTGTCTTGACTTTGGTCAGTGCTGCACAGCTTCTGTCTTGGACAAAGTAGCAGTGTGCCTGCAGTCATACTTGTAATTGAGTTTTGTACCCTACACTGTCAATGGGTAGTCATCCTATCCAAGAATGATGCAGTCTGTCTTTTTGGTGGGAAATCCTCATATTTTGTGGATTCTGCAGCCCAAAACTGTTGATAAGAAGCCCTTGTAGGTGAGGATGAAGCAACTTAAATTAATAGTGAGAAATCGTTGTAGCTGAGCATAAGCAATCCTACTCTTGAGGTAGCGTAGCCCAAAGTTTTAGAAAGTGCTCATGACATTCTTGAAACAGAAACCTTGTGCTAAATATGTACCGCTGAAGGGAGATGCGGAATCTTTAGCTTCTCTCAGAAATATTATTTTTAATAACTTTTTTTAGTCTTACAGTGGGTTTTAATTGTCTAACTTGAAACTTTCTAGCAAAGTTAAGACACACATCCAGTAAAGACTGCAGTCTTTCATCTGTTGATGTTTTCAGGGCCATGTCAAAAACAGTAAGGGTCTTTCTGAAAGCAATTATTTTGAAGATCGCCTTAGAAGTAAACACTCTAAAATCGGAACATAGATGAATGCATTATTTTGTATCAGTCCATTGTTGTTGCATTCTGTCCTTTCCATCTTTCTTCCTAACATAGTAATGACGAACTGAACATTACAGATTATTCTAATTTTGTAAATGCACCTGCTTCTAGATTAGATGTTTTAATTAATGGTCCTTAGTACTTCTGTTTTACTGTTCCCCTCTATGAAACACAAAAGTTCAGATTTTTTGAAGTCACTGTGTCAAGTTTCACAGATTGAGTGTAAAGTACAAATCATGCTTTCCACCTTGTAACTTCTGAATTTCCGCTGCAGCTATAACTTTTGCTCCTTCAGCACTCCTATATCTCAACTTCCTTGATGAAGAATTGTGGACAAAGTCAGAAATTATTGGGGTACAAATGCTCCAAATCAGGGACAATTTTTAAATATTGCTCTAATTAATTTAAAAAGTTAATACAGCAGCATGTTTTGTATAAATTGGCATTTCCTGAACTATAAGAAGTCTGAAATTGTAATGTCTGGCATTATTGAACAACTGTAATCCTAGGTTTACCAGAAAGAAAAGCAAAATCCAGGACAGTTGAGAGGTATTTCAGCACTTTAGAGAATCAGTGGTTTGAAATAGTTTTAATAGTTACAAATAATTGTATATATTTTTCATTGCTTTCATGTGTTTAGTACTATAAAATTGTATATAAGCATGCTTAGTACTATAGAATTGTGCGTAGGCAAATTCTACTGAATTTTTCCAGTCTGTATATTTTCTAACATCTACTAGATGATGATTGTGTGACTTTTTTCTTCTAATATGTGACAGAGATACAGTTGGCAGAATACAACTTAAATAGTACTTAAAAAAAAAAATTTCTTTGAAAGTACTGGTTCCTTGGGAGGAAACCTGTTAGTAAAATTTGATCTGATGGCAATTTGCATTCTATCCTTAGCTGTTGGGCTCTTATCCAATCCTCGGATCCGACTTGGCCTTTACTAAAGCTCATGGCCATCAAAAACTGTTTATCTCCTACCTTACCCAAAATGCACCAATCCCCAACATACCTCAGATCTTGTTTGCCACTTTTTGTGAAAGACATGGTCAGTCTGAACTCTTGAGCGCTAATTGAGATAAGTATTATTTTCTTCACATTTACTCTTACTTATATATATATATATATATATATATATATATATCCCTTACCTTTTACACTCAGTGTAATTCTGTTCTACTTATAGTGTACATTCCTGTGTAATTCTGCTTACAGTTGCTGGTATTCACCTTTCTGTTTTTCTAAGTCATCATGGCTGACAAAGGGCCTGCCGGGTTCAAAAAATGTCAGACGTGTAGGCATAAATTACCTTTATCTGATGCCCATGCTTTGTGTTTATTATTTAGGCCCTCAATATTTACAAGAGGATGGTGTTATTTGCAAATATTTCAATCCTGGTGAGACAGTGCAAGAGGAAGCACCTGGACTGCCCAGAAGAATCCCTCATTGAAGACATCAACTGCAAGGCAGGGGAAGGGTTACCAGAATCTCCCCACAAGGATGATGCTTTTGGTGACCTTTTGGAGCTGCTTTGCCAGCATGGGGGAATAGACCACTGCTTTTCCAGCATGGGGGAATAGACCACCAAAGCCCTGTCCCCTGAGGAGTCCATTTTTCTGGAGGCTTTTGAAGTGAGCTCTTCTATGTCCTGTTGGTTCATCCTCCACACTGTCTTATTGACCTGGTGTCATGGAGGGCATGGAAGAAGCCTGATACTGTGAAATCGAACCCCAAGAAGCCAGATAAGATTCTTGCATTGACAGAGGTCTGTTGGAATCAAATCAAGTTTCCCTCGGTGTCCAGGGGACCGTATGTTCCTCCCCCTCCTTTGGGCAGGTCACCACGAATGCCTATCTTTTAGGGTGAGGGGACATTTCGAAGGGAGGACAGTCTAAGGGACATGGTCCGATACTGAGGCCAGTCTTCACATCGATATCTTGGAGATGAGGGCAGTCCTCCTTGACTTGTAGGCTTTTCAGAACATTCTCCCTAAGGGTGTGATTTCATTTGAGACCGACAGGGTGATACCATTTTGTAGCTGATCTCTTACCTGGTGGGCCTGGACCCATTAAACCCTCAGACCCATAAGTTGACCACATGCTTCCTCCAATTCCCTTGATGGCCCGAAATCCCAAGCTTTCTGACAGAGTGGTGCATATGTTGCCCTCCTCTTCAGAAGCTGTCTACACATAATGTGTATGGCAGTAAGTGGAAATGTTTTGCTTATTGGGCTACCTCTAAGGGGTTGGATCCCTTTTCGGCCCCTGTAGCAGTTGTTTTTGACTTCCTGATAGATTTGTTTCACTTGGTCTCTAGTTATTCTACTTTTAAGGTCAGGGCCGGCCTTAGCTGAAATGGCACCTTAGGCGAAGTAGTGCTCCAGCGCCCCCTTATGCCGTACCCACAACATACTCACAAAACAACCCTATTTGAGCCACACCCACAGGTAGGTCACTCCCCAGGAAAGCCACTCCAGTCATTTCCTTAAATCATTTAAATGCATAAGAAGAAAAAGATACCTTGTAATGTAGTTAAATTGCAACTACCTTTGTGTACTTATTTCCTACTTTAAATACTAGAACTGGATCATAGTCAAGTAGGGCCGTAGGCAGGGTAATAGATTGCCCCCCCCCCCCCGAGCAACCCCTATTGCAGCAACCACTACCCTCCAGCAGCAGCCCCCTCCCCAGCCAGTCCAGTGTTCCATTACTTGGTTATTTCTCACCAGTTACCATACAGACTGTTCAAATCTATCAGTGCGCATACTGTTTTCATATTTACTTCCACAATGTTTACAGATATTGAAATAAAATAACACAAACACAGATAGCCATTTGCTAAACAAACAATACAGTCTCGCAATGCAGATTTAGCATGAGCAGTAAACTTCTCTGCCCTTGAAACTCACATTCATTAAAATAGCATGAAAACCCAGATTCATATAAAATGCATCTGGCCAGTGGAGGATCAAGTTTACCTTTGGGCTGTTTTCAAAACAGACTACTTGCACACATTTTTAAGGCCATACATATTGTTTTTTTGATTCATCTTCCTGACTGTATTAAATTATATTCCTTGTATAATACAGCACCACTTGTTAGAATGGGTTTTAAACATTATTTTAATAAGCAATGAAACAAAATGTATGAACCAATAACTACCCATTTCAGAAAATTTCAACCATAAAAGGCCACTCAAAACTTCTGTAATTACAATCTACCAATATCACTCGATACGCACAACCTCTGCAGAAGTAAAACCATCTGAATAATTCTACATTAAAGAAATCTGTAACTAATGAAGAGGTTGCTACTGACAAACAACTTTATATTTTAATGCTTTATCTATAAATTCAGTGCCTGCTGCCCTTGAAGAATTAATTGCCTATATTACATTAAAAAAATTGGTAAGTTAGTTATATTGCAATAGGAAATAAACCAACAAGTTCATAGTTACTACGTATCTCATACAAAGGAGGACATACTCAGGAGTATAGAACCCCTTTCCCCGTTATAATGCAAACAATCATATGGGTACTACACTGTCAGCACTCCATTTCCATGGTGTAGGACTAGAATCCACAGCCCTCTGCACCAAATGCAATTATGCTACCAACACTGCTTTCAGATTCTACAATACAGTGTGCCATTTGATAAACAAAAAATCAGCTATTTGCACTTGAAAACAGACTTAGCATGAGCAGCAGTAAACTTTCTTCATCACTTATGTTTCAATTGTTATTTAGAATTGATTATTTTTATTATGATAAAACTAATAAAAACATTTCAAACAAGAAAAAAAAAAGATCTACTTTTGTCATTACAATTATCAAAAGTATGTTCTGTTATTGTTAACACCTGATAGGAAGAGCTTGAATATGTCCTGTGAGTTGCAGATGATGTACCAATTCCTATCAGATATGAAAGTTATCTACATATCATAATGGTACAACTTGGTTGAAATGTTCACATGCATTGCATGTGTGTTTTATATATATATATATATATATATATATATATATATATATATATAGTTCACATGTATTGCATGTGTGTTTTTTGTATATATATATATATATATATATATATATATATATATATATATGTGTGTTTATATTGTTATTTTAACATGTCCAACATCAGATTTGAAGAGGGAAAACAGCACAGTGTGCGACTGAAATAGAAGTGAAGTGCTAAGCAGTATGGGAAAGTCTAACTAGCCCTGCAGCCTTTTTGCTTGAGGCCTTAGTCTTATGCATTACAAATGGATGAATCTGTTGTTACATTAAGTACAAATATTTCATTCATTTTTACAGGAGGGATTTACCCCAGAAAGAATACATGCCAACTCTAAGGTCAAACGATCTCAGAGTAAAACGAATGGGTAGTTTTGTTAGAAAACCAAGGCTTTCATGTTACTCCAAGGAGTGCTATCTTAGCATTGTACATGTAGTTGAGTGAATGTGGAAATATATCCCCATATTAGAAGGTACAAGAAGCAGAAACACTGAAAGCCTTTTTATCTTTGTATTTAATTTAAACTTTACTTTTTAAAATTTTAAGGTATATGTCTTCAGATTTGCTATAATGCATTTGAAATGACTGCCACATTTTTCTCAATTGAACTTTAGTCATGCATGCCAAAAGACATCTTTTCTCCCTTTACAAAGCCAAACAAATTTAGTAAACCGTGCAAATGTAGCATCATTTTTTGTAGTCCTATTAAAAAGTAATTTACTTCACAAATGCTATATTCTCACTAGCACATCACTGTTGCATTAAACTAAAGTCTTCACACAGTAAAATACCCAGATATGCTTTTAATACACCCAATCAATGTGACTGTGTTTAATATATTTCACGTTAGTGTTTCCAAGTAAGGAAACTCCCCTCACATCAAACAGTTTTGCACAATGTACAGTTTACCATACTCCACTTCTCTTTCTTTTATAGCTCTATAAATCTTGAAATCTGATTAATAATTTTATTGATCAAGCCTCCATCTTCCTTGTAGATGAAATTGAGAATGTATTTTGCACCAACTTGCAATACTGTTGGTCTATAAAACATTTGAAATTTCTTCTTCTACAACAGCTATCCCTAGTTTGCATCTGTAACTCTGGTGTCATATAAAACATTTGAAAGTCCTTCTTACACAATGGATGTCCCCAGTTTGCATTTATAACTGTGGTGTCATACAAGCCATCACTTCCACTCCTCAAACACCTTGATGATGACTTTGAACTTAGCTTTGGCATATTTAGTATCTAATCCATACATATCTGCATTACCTCTCCAAGCTATATATTTCTGTTCCACCTTACTTTAGTTTCCTTAAATCTCTTTTTAATACCCATTTATTGCAGTCAGAGAGAACAAGATAACAAGAAAAAAAGCAGGTGCATGTACACGTACACAGCCACTTTACTGAGACAGCCTTAAATGCTCTGAACACAAACATATTTCTGCTGATGAAGCTACTTGAAATATTAAACTGGATTGCCTTTCATCAGTTCAATGTGACACCCCTACTCTCCCACAAAGTAACACACACATACTCTCTCACACAGCAACACACACACACACTCATAGTAACAGAATGACTAATTTAAATTACATACAAACACATATACACACAGACACACTTTCTCTCGCATACAGAAATGAACAGCTTAATTTACACATAGACTCACACTTACACTTACCTTGTATTGAATCTGAATGGCCACACGTGCACGCATGACCTTAACCCCTCTCTTCACTGAACTAACTTAAGTTCCGCGAGTGATGACAGAATTTTTTTTTTTTTTTTTACTTGTTGAAGCCAGCCTCCTGGCCAACCTGAAGCTATAAATGTGGGAGGGTGCTTCCCCCTTCCCTTCGCCCTATGGTTTTGTTATTTTTTGCGATCTTCTCGGCGCCCTTCACTCAGAGACAGGGCGCCGTGAAGATCGCAAAATAACAAAAGCATACTAATTAAAATAAATAAATAAATACATAAAATTCTACCCTTTCCGAGGCCGGCTGTACGGCGCTCTAGGCAGTTGCCTAGTTCGTCTATGCCTAAGGCCGGCCGTGATTAAGGTACAGTTGGCAGCCATTTCCAATTTCCACATCGATAGAGGTATGTCTTTAGTAGCTCTCAAAATATCCAAGGCTTTCCTCAAGATTACCTTTTTGTTATGTCTTCCGGTCAGGGACCCTGTCTCTCCATGGTATTTGCCTTTCATGCTCCAGTGTTGGCTGAGCCTCCCTTTGAACCTTCTGCAACGATTGAGTTGAAATTGTTACCAAGAATAGGGTTTTCCAAAATAACAATTACTTCTGCCACGTGGGTGTCAGAGTTGCAAGCCCTCTAATCAGTACCTCAGTACTTGATTTTTCTTAAAGGTAAGGTTTCTCTTTGCACGTACCCCTCTTTTCTTGCTAATGTGACTGTGGAGTACAATTTGAACCACTCCATTCACTTACCTGTGTTTTTCCAGGGGTTTCTGAAAAGGGAGAGTCCTTGCTGCATTGCTTCACAGACAACTGATATTTTATTTGGATAGAACAAAATCTTTCAGAAAGTCTAAACAGTTGTTTCATTTTCAAAATCCTGGTTGGGCATGCCAGTGTCTAATGTTACTCTCTCCAAGTGGATGTCTGATTATACTTCTGTGAGGTATAGCTTGAAAGGAAAGCCCTTGCAGAGTAAACCAAAGGTCATTCTACCAGAGCTATGGCTACTTCTACAGCATTTTTCTCCAGAGCTGCATTGGACGAGATTTGTACAGCTGCTACCTGGCTGGGTCTTCACACCTTTGTGTCCCACTACAAATTGGATGTTCAGTCTAGGTCCAGAATTTCCTTTGGTTCCACCGTATTACTCGGTATCCTTCTGTGAGACTTCCCTAGGGTTTTACATGGCAGGGGACGCTGTCCCACAGATTGAATCCAGATGGAAAAGGCAACATTGGATACAAAATTTATGTAGTTGCCATAGTGATAGATCTGTGTTGTCTTTTTCTGTCTGTCGAACCTTCCTTCCCTCCCACCAATCCGTGTGTTTTTAATGAGCCTCTTGACTGTGGGATGATCAAGTCTGGGAGATCTTTCCTCTTCCCTTCTGTGTTGGGGTCCTTCATGTTATTGCCCATGGAGTTTGACTATTGCAGTTTGAGGTAATATGGGGCAAACTTGATCTGAGGTAGTCTTGAGGAGTGAGGAATTGTGTAGAGGAGGCAGAGCTCAGTGGGCTGAAGTCTATGGATTGTGGCTGGTCTTGATCTGAGTCTGATCTAATAACACACAGGTTGAACCAGACGGAAAGAGACAACAAGGGTCTGTCATTATGGTACGTAAGTACATAATTTCATTTTCTTTGTGCAAGTTTGTAACTGCTTGTATACTTTCCTTTGAGAAATCTATTGTTTAATTGTATTTATTTCCAAGTAGAAAGGTTTACATACTTAAGGCTAGTGATTAATTTATTGGTTTAAGGGTATATGTATTGAACAGGTGTAAACTTAACTAGTTGTTCTACCTTTGAGTAATGTTTAAGCAATTGCGCAGTACGAGTATTTAATAGTCAGCTCATTTTAAGGGTAATGTGACTGTTTCTTGGTGTGTCAAGGTCATCTAGTTGGTTACAATGACACAGCAGGTAGTATTGATATTGGAGAGGTATCCTAAACTCCCTCCTGGATAACATTGTACTTATACTGGACATGCATCATTAAACCTTTCTGAATAAAATTGTACTTGTAATCAAAAATCTAAGACAAATTTCTAGTTACAGTTGTAAGGTAGCAGTGGAAAACACAGGACTTGGAACAAGGTAGATTACAGCCTTGAGAGTAAAAGGTAATTCCGAAGCTGGTGACTATGAAGCTTATGTGGGCATGGCAGGTGTTTGGCATATTACTCAAGGCAGCAGAGTTTATCTACTTATTTGTAAACCGACTGCACACAAGTGTCCCTTTTTCAGGGGTGACCCAGGACCACTGTCTAGTTAAGTAACTTATTCACTGTTGGTACAGTATGCAGATGGGGTGGAAAGAGTGTTACCATACAGTCGTAAGGCTAGTTAGCCTTTACATATTACTTGATCAGCCGTTTGATTATGAGACTATAGCCGTTGACCATCTTATATTCCTTTACATGAGTATTATTTTATTTTATTTATTTTTTATTTTACATTTTACATTTGTTGACCGGGCTGGTCTAGCTGGATACATGTCCATTTTCAGTAGAGGCCCGGGGAGAAAAGCTCCACATAGAGATACATAATAATACAATTACATAAAAGAAGTCCCCCCCCCCCCTTATTCCAGCTCATAGGTTACAGTGATAATTTATGCAAAAATGCTTATAATTAGTGTACGTAGGATAGATTGTAAATATTACATATGAAGACATGAAGGAAAGGAGGGAATGGGTTAGGGGGAGAAGAAATTAGCCAGGGTTAGTGCAGGTGCATAGCCAGTGATTATTGAGATGTGATTTTAGATGTTTTTTAAAAAGTAGGAGAGAAGTCTGAGCTGTGATTTCGGTTGGAAGTTTATTCCATAATTTTCCTACAGAGTTTGAGAACAAGGAGTCACCTGCTGAGTTGTTTGATTTAGTTGTGTTGATCAGTAGTTTGTTTGAGGAACGTAAATTTTTGAGGTTGTTATATGGTATGATAAGGCTAGAGAGTATAGGAGTGTTGTTAGGTTGATACAGGGTCTTGTGGGCTAAAGTAAGTTGGTAAGATTGAAGCTGGTTAGGGAGTTCAAGCCAGTTTAAGTGTTTAAGATTTAAGCAGTGGTGGGTTCTGAAAGGGGAGCCTGTAGCAAATCTAGCAATATTATTGTAGGAAGTTGCTAGTTTCTTGAGGTTGTTTTTGGAGATATTAGTATATATGGGAGCAGCATAGAGCAGAGTGGATAAAAGGTGAGTTCGAGCTATGGCAGACCTAGCTTCTGGAGAAAGATAGTTTTTGATGCGATAGAGAGATCCTAGTTTCTTATTAATTAATTTTATTGTATTGTTTATGTGTGTCTCGAAGTTTAGGTTGTTGTCAATTGTTATACCTAGCAATTTAGTGGTAGGGTCAGGTGAGATAAGGGTACCATTATTAGAAATAAGATTTATTTGTACAGGGGAAGACTTTTGGGTTGGGGTGAAAAGTAGCAATTTAGTTTTTTGGGGATTTAGAAGAAGGCAACGGTAGCAGAACCATTGTTCAACGGTTTTAAATGCTTTTTGAGTAATTGACTGAAGTTCGGTTGGTGAGGAGGCAGAGCAGATTAATGTAGAATGCAGGTGGAGTATGGGATTTCAGATTGCAGGTCATTTATGAAGATAGAAAATAAAAGTGGACCTAAAATAGAGCCCTGTGGAACGCCGAGGGAGATTGGGCGGTGATTGGATAGTTCATTTTGCCAGAGTACGGCCTGCTGACGATTGCCAAGGTAAGATGTAAACCATTTTAAAGATAGAGAATCCAAGGAGAGAGACTTAAGGGTGTGGAGAAGAAGTTGATGGTTGACCATATCAAAAGCTTTGGATAGGTCAATGAAAACTGCGGATGATAGTCTATTGTTATTACGGTTGTTGTTGATATAGTTTGTGAATGATAGTATGGCAGTGGTAGTACTATGAAAAGGTCTAAAGCCATGTTGGCAGTTGGCAAGTAGGTTATTTTTAAGAAGGTGATTGAGTATCTGCTTGTGAATGCATTTTTCCAGAATTTTAGCTATAGGGGATAGTAAAGCTATGGGACGATAGTTGGAGAAGTCATTGGAGATTCCACCTTTATGTAATGGGATAATATGTGAGATTTTCCAGATTGATGGTACTTCACCTTCTTTTATAGATCTGTTTATCAGAATGGAAATCGGGTAAGCTAGGGCTTTAGCACTTTTTTGCAAGAATTCTGCTGGGAGTTTATCTGCAGATGGGGAGGTTGGTTTTAACTTTTGGAGAAGGGAGGAGATGTAAGAAGTGGATACTGGTTGGGGATGAAATTGTGGTGGTGGATTATGGGAAGATGTGGGCAAGTTAGATATATCAGGTGATAGGTGGCTAGCTAGAGTTTGAATGGTTTCTGTGAAAAAAGAGTTGAAGGCATTGGCAGTTTCTTTTGGATTAAAGGCCATACCATGGTTTACTTATTAGCCAGGATGAGAGTTATTTTCCCACTGTTTATTGAATTACTTTTTTTTTCTTTTTGGAAGGGATAAACTGTACTACCACTTGTAAGGGTGACAAAATGGGATTGTTTAATTCTAGGAGTATGTTATTCTGGAAGACAGATAGGGAAATGTAGGGGACATAAAGGTTTGTAGGCTATAGAAAGAATACAGTGTTTGATGGTGAAACAAGTGTTAGCCTTGTAAAGGATATAAAGAATGTAGATTAGATTATTAGCCAGTCATGAGTGGACAGATGATCCGCTGTGGCGACCCCTAACAGGGAAAAAGCCGAAAGAAGAAGAAGATAAATTTTATGCTCATTAAACAGCAAAGCCATATGTAGTGAGTGTAAAAATGGCAGACTTTTTTTTTTTTTTTTTTTTTTACTGTATGAGTTTCACAGCACAGCAGACTTTTATTTTAGTGAGCATTACCCATAGATTAATACCCTCATGATAACCTTCATTCTGTAATTGGGGTGGGAGTGTACAGATCATCCATTGTTCAACAAACACGCTGCTTTACTGGTATTTGGGTAGTGGTGTCCCTGCTACACTCCTCTGACAGTCTACCAAAGGTCAGAGTCCTTCCCACTGCCTGTCTGTGGGTGTGATGGGCTAAACGTGGAAGTACAGGGACTGCCTTACACCCAGAGACAAGACCCTTTCAGTTTTCTGGTGCTATAGTAAGACAAAGATCTCTTGGAAGACTGCTCCTTACTCTGGATTTCTTCAGCTGCTGAACTCAGATAAGAAACCCTTTTGGGTTTTATTTCCTCCCTCGGCTTTTTTGTTAGTACTTGAATAGTGTGTTCTGCAGCTGTGACTATTTTCTTCTGATATGGAAATTGTATACGCTTGAAGTTTTACTTTTATCTACAGTATAAGGCCTAAACTATTTCTGTTGATTAAAATTTCATTTGAAACTTTTAACAAGAAAAAAAACTTGCTGATTTTGCATTTCTTCCTTTGGGGTTATGATTATTTGAAGTGATTCAACAGGTTTACATGATTTTAAACAAATTTCTCATTTAAATTGAGATTTTGGAGCGATTTTATATGGTACACATTTCTGACAAGATTTTTTTTTTCATACGTTTATGCTTTATTTCTTGTCTAATATTGTTTTATGCTGTTTCCAGTAATTTGGAGCTGAAACTAGCTTTTTTAATTAAAATTGGGAGACTTTTCTGACTTGTATTTTGTGCTTTGAACTGTGTTACTGAAGCTGCTGTCATTTTATTCTGTGCAGTATTCAGAATAGTATCCCTGCAGAAATATACTTTAGATTGCATTTTAGAGGTTTGATAGTGGGATTTGTCCATTTTTACTGGGCTAACCATGCAGTTATTATTTGGTATTTCTTTGGCTAGTTTTTTGTCCCCTGACTTGATGGACATTGATATGGTTCCCTCACCATCTATCCCTTGTACAGCTAAAAAACATAGAACTAAATCAAGAAATATGCCTCAGCCTATGGCTTATGACTCTGCAGTAGCCTTGGGCAGGCTATTGAACCACTTGCCTTCTTTTGCCTCCAGGTCCCCTGGTGTGGAGTTAGTATCACAGCTGTGCATCACATGAGGGTCAAACATCCTGTGGGGCTGTATCATTGCCTGGTTCAAGTACAGGAGAACCAAAATCTTCAGCTGCAGAGGAAGTCAGGGGTGTAGAATCTGCTGCCAGTGTTGATACATTTGCTGCATGGGGATTCTCCAAATAATGTAGTCAGTTTAAAAAAGAGACAGAAGACCCACCAAGTTGCAGGGCAGCAATCTCCAACTATTTTCCCATGAGCTGGTGACGTGGCTTGATTCATTATTCAGGTAATTGATTGTGGGGTGCAAACCTAAGTTAAGAGTAACGCTGGTGTTCCCACCCCTGTTTATCCACCCAAGGATCCTGATTTTGAAGGGGATCTGGAAGCTGAGGTTTCAGAAGTGTTAGAGACTGACCAGTCAGTTTCTTCTGTGGATGAACAGGCTCAGAAACACAAACAGTTATTTTTGTTTTCCTAAATGCTGGCTAGATTTAGGGATGTATTTATTTGGGAGCAATCACTGGCTGCCCCCCCCCAAGATCAGCAGAGTCTATGATCTTTAGGAGGATGAGACCCTGGACTTGACAACCTTCCCTCCACTGATCCCAGAGTTTGAGGATGTTTTAAGAAGACTTGCAATTCTCTTGTGCTGAATGAATCTCTGCCTAAAAAGTGTTTGTGTCTAAGCCCTCTTGGCTGCAAACCTTGCTTCTGTGTCCCCAATGACCTCTTCCAGTAAAAAGACAATGTCATCATCAAACCCAGTCCCTCAAGATAAGCTAGGCAAAGGGCTAGAATTTCAGGGAAAGAAGCTGACAAAGTCCAGCATGGTAGCTTTTAAAGTGTTTTAACTACCAGTGTTTTATGTGGAAGTTTGTGTTGAGATGTCTGTATAGTTTTTAGACACGTTTGCTGCATAATTACCTGCTGAGCAGAAAGACTGTGAAAAATATTGATCTGATGTTGTTAATCTTCGTTCATTCCTTACTGATGGGTTATCGGTTCCGTCCTCGGAACCGAGCCAGCCAATATCAAGTTCGCATCAGCCAAAAACTCAAGAGCCAAGGTCCTACCCAGAATGCTGTGCTCCTGTTACCTCAGATCTCATTTGCCGTGTTGCTGTACAGCCGTGTCAAGCCACTCTCTCAGCTAAGTGTCTAAATTTTTTGAAAGTTTTATACGTTGTTCGTACTTTAAATATTCTCAATAGTTTATACTAATATGTTTCTACCCTATCATATACTTTAGACTCTCTCCTTTTAGTTTTTTTCCCTCTTTTCATACCTTGTGGTATTTCTCCATTACCATCATTGATAATACTACCTTTCTCTTCTTACCCTTTTTTGGGTAGCCTTTCTTCTTCCTTTTTGGTACTGTTCTTCTCCACACCATTATGTCAGATAAGAAAAGTAGCATTGGTTTCAAGCAATGTAATGATTGCGGCTGTAAGTTACCACTTTCCAATGGCCATGACTTGTGTGTCTACTGTCTGAATGTCTCCCACCTTAGTGTAGATCCTCCGTGTGGGATTTGTAAAAATTTCTCTACCAGGACTCGCAATGAGAGGAAGAATGTTAATTTTGAAAGGTCTCCTCAAGTCTCCTTTCCCTGAGGCTATTTCTGGGTCGGAGGGCTCACCCCCTCCTGTTAAACCCTGTAAGAGGCGTTCTTCCTCTTCTCCATCGAAGTTGCTCCCTTCTTCTCCCTCTGGAGATCATAGGGAGTCGACTCATAAGAAGGTGAAATTGATTACTACTTTGGCGGTGCCAGCTGTGACCCTTTCAGCTCCAGGTTTGGCACCGCCCCAAATAATTCTGGCTCTGGCTATGTCTTCCTTATCAGTACTGGCACCGGAGTTCCTGGTGCAGACAACTACAGTTCCGACATTTCTGTTGCAACCCAGGTTCAGTCCCCTTCGGCACCACTGGTACAATCTCCTTTGGCTCCGAGTATGACTTCTGTACTCCACGGCGCAGACATTTTTGGCACCGACATGTGCGTTGGTGCAGTCCTTCTCATCACCGTCCTTATTACTGTTGCAAACAATTTTTATGACGGCACCGTACCCTTCGGGGCAGACTTTTACCTTTATGGTGCAGACACCTTCAACTACTATGGCGCTGATGTTGGCACAGACTACTTCCGCACCATTTTCTTCGGTGCAGACACCCTCGGCTCCGGGCTCTGCACCTATTGAATTACCAAGGACCAAATATTCTCCTTCACTGGATCCATTTGCTGGCAGTCAATATAGTCCTTTCCTAAAAAGTCCAGAATCTCCATCACCTTTTTCCATGAGGTCAACCAAGAGTCTTTCTGAACAAGATGTGTTGCTGCTTGTTGATCAGTTGCTTGTGGCCAGAGGTCTCTCTCAACCATCGAAGTCCACGTTCCCTCATTCAGGTGAACGTATATCTCCTCAAACCCCAACATTCACTCCTTCTTCGACTTTTACTCAAGTTTCGAAGCCTATTACTCCGACAGCAGCTTCCCTTCCTCTGACTCCAATAGTGGATCTCACTTTGGAACCAGAGTCGTCCTTGTGGCCCTTGGTGCACTGGGCATCGGGCTCTTCTCAGACCAGTGGCTGTGCTGTGGGAAAGGGCATTCCTGGCTCCACGCCAATTATTTTCTATGGCACCCTTCAGGGATCCTCTCTCTTATGGTTCACGGTCCTCTTGAGACTCCTGGTCTGGGGGCGGGCTCGTCGGGGTGGGGTGTGACCCCGGTTCCGAGGTTGTCGTGCTCTGTTCCGGGCTCCCATCCCTCCTTGGGCGGGCCAGCCTTCCAGGCCATGGAGAGGGCACTTGCCTCCGCTGGCAAATCTCACCTGTCAGTGTCCCCTCCCCCCTCCCACTGTGCCGCAACTGTCACAAGCCTCAACCACCGGACACTGGGCACAAGAGCCTCAGGTTTCTCCTCCTCAGGAGACCCCCTTTTTGCAATCTTCCCCAGAACCTCCCACTGAGGAAGTACCCCACAAGCATCTTGTAAGAGGAAGCACATGAACTCTACGGAGGAGCCATTGACTGAAGCTATGGATTTTGATGACAGGGAAGGGTCCCCATGGTCACCCTCTGATGAAGTGTCCTTTGGTGACGTCCTCGAGATCCTTAGACAGAGGAGTGACTGGAAGTCCTCTAATCCTTCCTCTGAGGAATCCGTATTCCTGCAGGCTTTTCTTGCCCGGCCCCCTACCTCCTGGGTCACCCTGCCTGCCAATGAGCTTGTCCAGCTCATCGTCCAGCGCACATGGAAGGCTCCTGACACCCTAGAAGCGATAACAAGGAGGCCAGATAAAATATTATCGCCCCCAGCTGAGTACCCACATTGGTCACGAGGTCTTCCAGTAGATGCTATGGTAGTGGCAGCTGCAGCTAAGAAGGATTTGGCGGAAGAGAGCCAAACTTTCCATCCGCCCAACAAGGAGTCCCGGGCGATTGACAGATTAGGAAAGCATGTGTTTGTTCATCGACCTTCGCCGTGAGGTCTTTGAATTATTTGGCACATTTTACCAGGCTTCAGAGAGATCTTATCGACCAGCTTTCTGAAACCTTGGCAGGAGCTGTTTCTGACAAGGTCCGTGACAATGTGGCTTCTCAGATAGCCACCCTAGAGTCCATTTCCAACTATTCCATGCGTCTTATATCTCACGCTACGGAAGGGGCGGCTAGAGCAGCAGGTGTAGTTGCCAGACGACATGCTTGGATGCACCTTTGCGACTTTGTGGACTCCTTTAAGGCTTCCTTCATGAATGCCCCCATACAGTCCGCTTCTTTGTTTGGCCCTAAAGTCAAAGTGGCAAGGTGCAAACAAGATGGCAAGACCCTGAAGACCACAGACGAAGAATCCACTTAAGTTTATTGTACCTTTAGTGCTTCGGCAACTGCCTTCAAGGAGTATAAAACATCACATAACTTGCACAGTTTATATACCCTAATATATCTAACAATTAAACAATTAGCCTAAACCAATTAATCAATAAACATTAAAAAATATGAACATATAAATGACATTAAAACCAAAAAAGAAACAAATGCCTTTTATAGGCACTCTCTTAATTGTAATAATATGTCATTAAAATTCTTTGTTGTTGATAAGGTCAGGCAGGATTTAAGAGGTGGAGACTGGGAGACGGCCCTTGGTATCAAGGAACTAGTTTGGCAGTTAAAGCTTAACGCAACAAAGTACCCAGGCTTAAATGAAGCAATTAGCATTGGCGACATCCTCAGAGCAAAGAGAAATAGATTGTAATAAAATGTATAAACACAGATATGGACATTTTTTTGATATACTTAAAACTAGTATACATATTTGAGGCAATAAATTGCTAAAGGAAGTGAGGGAATAACAAACAGTTACATTATAACAGCGGGTTTTATAGAATAAAACTGCTAACAGTTCTTGCATATGAAATCAGAATGTGTTTTTTGTTATGTCTTAGTGTTTAGTGGTCAGTTTGTGCAATTTATTTAAGCAATGTTCTGCATTTTAATATGAGCTTTGAATGTATTTAACAAATGTATATTTTTAAATAATTATTCCAAGTGATATTTGTTAAAAACGTTTTTTAAAAATGGTTTTTAAGATACAGTAAGCAGTTATAAGTAAGGTGATATCATTCAATGTATTTTAGAGAAATGCAAACACATCTATTTAACATATACATTTTAAATGAATTAAATGTATTCAGTTGATGTTATTAACTTAATTAATCACATGACAGGGTTGTCTTAACATAAATATTGAGCTAGGCAACAACCCAGTACACTTGAAAAAGCCCGTTACGAACGGGCGAAAGCGCTTGTGGTTATAGCTGTGTCCTTTTTGGCGTTGTGCTGTGGAATTAAAGATTTGTTATATCTACCCGTCCGTTTGCAAGATTTATTGCTAAACTTTGAAGAGTTTATCTAAGTACGAAAGTTTTGGTTGAATTACAGAACTACTCTGGGCAGTCTACGGAGAGTGTGCCGCTTCCTGCTTTTGGACTTTATTAAAAAAATTCTTAATACTGCTTTCTCATCAGATAAGAAGACTCCAGTTATATTCAACATTCAGACCCTGAGGAAATAAATACTGCTTTCTCATCAGATAAGAAGACTCCAGTTATATTCCACATTCAGACCCTGAGGAAATAGTGTCATATTTCAAAATGAAAATACTTTCTTTATATAACAACTTCTTTTTATACAGATCATCAGAAAATACATATATCTTTCCTTTTGGTTCATGCAGAAGATGGCAAGACCCTGTCTGCCATTGGTGTCACTCCACTCCTCAGCGATTCTACTCCAGAAATCAGAGGAGAGGGAAGATGTGACACAATAAATCACAGGGCTCTTTCCGGGACGCACGTGCCGAGTTCTCTTCTAGAGGCAGAGGGGGAAACTCCAATGGGAAGACTCCCCTTTCGGGGCAGATGAGGTCTGCGAAACCGGGGTTCTAGAGATTCCTTCTCTGGCCAACGCTATCAGCGCTCCTGAAGTGCTGCCCGACTAAGCGGTTGGCGGTCATTTGTCCTTGTACCTCGCTACCTAGCAAAATATAACCGCCGACTCTTGGGTACAACGGATAATATCCAGAGGCTATCACATCCCCTTCCATATTTGTCCAATCTTGTCAAGAATATTACCCGATATTCCACCCAGTCAAAGGGAAGCAGAAGCACATGAAATCCAAAAGCCGCTACAAAAAAGAGTCATACAGACGGTCCCCCCAGACCAGACAGGATCTGTTTTTTACTCAAGGTTCTTTTAAGTGCCAAATAAGATGGGACTGGAGACCAATTCTGGATCTAAGTACACTGAACAAATTTCTAAAAACAGAGAAATTCCAGATTGTCACAGTTCAGTCTATCCTTCCTCTTCTGGAAGAAAACGATTAAATGTGCTCTGTAGATCTTCAAGATGCGTATTACCAAATAAAAATGGACAAACGCTCAAGAAGATACCTCCGCTTCCACATAGGAGCCAGTCATTACCAGTTTCGAGCTCTGCCCTTCGGTTTCTCTACAGCATCCAGAGTGTTAACAAAATGCATGGCAGTGGTTATCGCTCACTTGCGACTTCAAGGATTCTAGATGTTTCCATACCTAGACGACTGGCTCCTCACCGCCCCCACCAAGCATCTACTGGGAGAAGCCCTGCAGTATACTCTCTTAACAGCTCAAAGCCTGGGAATCACTATAAACTGGGAAAAATCCAACACAGCCCCAGCTCAGTCTTTGGAATTTATAGGGGTACTGTTGGACATGAGAAGGAAGCCGTGGTGGTGCAGCGGTAGCATTGTCGCCTCACAGGAAGAGGTTCTCCCATTCAATTCTCGGCTGGAGCGCCTTCTGTGTGGAGTCTGCATGTCCTCCCTGCGGTCGAGTTGCATTCAAAAGACATGCGTAAATGGGCGTGCCTTCATTGAAGGTTGGGCGTCGAGCTGGCACCTTGGCACCATAAAAATCTACTGCCAATCATTAGTGGACTGAAGTTCCGCTGTGCCGACCCCTAACCGGGAAAAGCCGAAAGAAGAAGAACTGTTGGACATGAGAAATTGCACAGCATCCCTTCCGGAACACAGGCTTCAGAAAATAAGGCAACAAGTTCAACTGCTGCTCTGTCACCACAAATCTCCCACTCGATCTATACTCCAGCTATTGGTGTCAATGGCAGCCTCGATTACCATTGTTCCCCTAGCCAGATTCCACATGAGGCTCCTTCAGTGGCTACTTCTCACTCAGTGGTACCCTCTACAACATCCTTTGTCTTTTCAGATAAGTGTAACTCAGAGATGCAAGCAAGATTTACTCTGGTGGACGTCTCAAAATCCCCAGCAATGGTCTCGCCCCTTCAACTCCCATCTTCCGATAGACACGGTGACCACGGACACCTCCCTGATGGGGTGGGGGGGGCTATGTTAGGGGAAACTCGGTCCAAGGTACCTGGTTGGAGACAGAGGCCCTTTTGCATATCACTGTCCTGGAACTGAGGGTGGTGCTTCTAGCATTGCAAGCATTTCATTCCATCCTTCTGTCAGGTTCTATTGCGATCCAATCAGACAACATGTCAGTGGTCTGGTACATCAACATACAATGGGGCACCAGATCTTGCCCGTTATGCCTAGAAGCCTTGAGAATATGGCAATGAGCGATAGCTTACAACCGCTTTCTTATTGCAACGCACATTCCTGGGAGCGCCAGCATGATAGCGGACAAATTGAGCAGGTGCATTCTACAATCTCACGAGTGGTCCCTCAATCTTATAATAATGTCAAAAATCTTCAACAGCTGGGGCCAGCCTTACTGTGACCTATTTGCCTCCCCAACCAACTAAAAGTGCAGCAACTATTTTGCCCTAATCCCCCCCTCGGGGACGGTCACTGAGGGACGCTGTAGTCCACGCTTGGCCCTCGGGTCAACTTTATGCTTATCCTCCTCTTCCCCTCATCTCCCAATTTCTGAAGAAAGCATGACAGTTGAAGAGCAGAGTGATCCTCATTGCCCCGTTTTGGCCTTGTCAAGTCTGGTTTCCCTTCCTCTGGCCTCAGCTGCTAGATCAACCGTGGATCCTCAATCCATCCTCAATGTTTATCTCCCATCGGCAGGGTCTGGGTCACCCCAATCTAACAACCCTGAAACTGACAGCTTGGTTTCTCCACTTCCAGTGATTGCCAGGCATGAAAACCTCTCATCCCCTGTGCAAAATATTCTTATTAGATCTTATAAATCGTCCACCAGACTAATTTATCTTAAATGGAAAAGCTTCTCTCTATGGGCAGCAAATAAACAATTAGACCCCTTGTCAGCCCCAGTTTCGGTGGTACTGGATTACTTATCACATCTTTTCCACTCTGGGGTGTCTGCCTCTACTATCTGTGTGCGTTTAGCTGCCATCTCAAATATCCATATTGGTATTCAAGATTCTTCACTTATGTCACACAGACTCTAAGACTTTCTTGTAAGGGGTTATTCACCTAAAACCTCCCTTTAGAGAACCGGTACAACCTTGGGATTTGGCATTGGTTCTGCAAGCTGTAACAGCTCCCCCCTTTGAACCCGCGTCTTCATGTGATGTAAAATATCTCTCTTGGAAAACTTTATTTTTGATTGCAGTCACATCGGCCAGACGATTGTCAGAACTTCAGGCCTTATGCATCAAACCTTCCTATCATATCTTCCATAAGGATAGGGTATCACTGATAACTGATTCTGCCTTTTTACCAAAAGCAGTCTCAGAGCGGACTATCAACCAATGTATTGACCTTCCAGTGTTCTTTCGTAACCATTCTAACAAGGGAGAGTATTGCCTGCACTCCTTGGATGTTCGTAGGCAAATACGATTTTATCTGGATAGAACAGAATCTACCTGTAAATCAGACCAGCCATTTCTGGCTTTTTCTGGACCTAGACGGGGTCATCCTGTATCTAAAGTTATATTGGCTTCATGGTTGAGAAATTGTATTACCTTTACCTTCAACAAAAACAATCTCACCTTGCCTCAGAGTCAAAGCACATTCTACAAGATCTATGGCAACTTCGGCAGCTTTCCATGCTAAGGCTTCTGTCAGTGATATTTGCTCAGCTGCAACTTGGGCCAAACCTCATACCTTTATTCTTCATTACAAGTTAGACTTGACCTCCGAGGAAGAGCTTCCTTTGGCTCCATGGTGCTCAGGAATGTCTTTCCATGAGGGCCACCCAGAGATACAGGTAGCTGGGGACTCTGTCCCATCAGTAAGGAATGAACGAAGATTAACAACATCAGATAAAGAAGTTATGTCTTACCATAACGTTCCATCTGTGTTTTTGATCTTCGTTCATTCATTACTTCCTACCCTCTGTCCCCCTTCCAGAAGTTCTTGGTTGATCTCATGTACTCCTTTATTGCAGGTCTGTTATGACCAGAGGTAGCCTCTTCTTTTATCTATCAACTTGCAAATTTGATCTGAGGTAACAGGGATCAGAGCATTCTGGGTAGGACCTTGGCTCGAGAGTTTTTGGCTGAAGTGAGCTTGATATTGGCCGGCTCGGTTCCGAGGATGGAGCCGATAACCCATCAGTAATGAATGAACGAAGATAAACAACACAGATGGAAAGTTATGGTAAGAGCATGGATCACTGCCAAAATTTCTTTGAAACTAATGTGCTTCCATGCATCCTTGAGCCTCCAAGTGGTGGCACTTGCACTCCCATTGACACAGCTCCCCATCCAAAGTCAGACAAATCTGTCTGGACAGATTGCTCCAGGACAGGTGGGAAGAACGGAAGTCCTGGACTGATACACAACTGTGTTCTCCACCACTGTAACTCTCGCCTGAAGAAGTCCAGCAGCAGCAACTGGAATTCCAGAGAATGTAAGTGCTGGGTCCAACAATTTTGTACATACCATTGAATTTTCCTCATGTGGAGATAAGCTAGTGGTATAATGGGAATCATGGATGACATCAGTCCTAGAATTTTTAGGAATTCTCTTGTTGAGGCAATGTTCATCCTGGAGAATTCCTGAAACATCATCATCTGGTTGGACAGGATCTTGTCTTCAGGAAGAAAAGCTATTCTTTTGTCGGTGTCGATTAGGAACCCAATGAAGATTAGTCTGTGAGGGTGTTGGGCACTGCTTCCAAAGGTTCAACTTAAACTAACCTGGGAAAATAAGGTCAAGACCTTCTCTAGCGATTTCAAACACCTAGAAACAGATTCTGCACAGATCTGCAAATCGTCCATGTAAGGAAAAATGAGAGTGCCTAGAGTCAGGCAGTGAGCTACTACTGGAGCCAGGGACTTCATAAACACTCGAGGCAGAGTGGATAGCCCAAAGGGCAATGCAGAGAACTGATACTGCGCACCAAACGCAACAAATCTCAAATATCTCCTGAAGCAAATATCAGTGTGGATATGAAGACATGCATCCTTCAAGACCAGGGTCACCATGAAGAGTGGTCCGGCAGAAGAGGAAGCACTATCTACATAGTGGGCATCTTGAACTTGGTGACCTTGACAAGGGCATTCAGAAAAGAAAGGTCCAACACCATTCTCTACAACAGCTATTTTTGGAGATGAGGAAAATTCTGGAGTAGAAACCTTTCATTCTCTCTGAAGCAGATACCGGCTCTACAACACTCGAGTCCAGCGTATGCCAGAGTATAAGGGGGAATAACAAAGTCCAGTACAGTAGGTGAGGGGGAACCCCTCTCCCCGAACCAAGATAGATGTTCGTTCCACTGCCACACGTAATCTCTGTCATTGATGTTGAGCACCCATTTGCCGTAAACCACTGACAGACAGGCCACCTTGTTGAGCGCTATCATTTGAGACAGGGCATCCAGAGAGGAACCTGGGGATGATGGGTACCAAGTCACTGCATAGTCGTATGTTAGGGGGGTATCCTTTATGGGAAAAGAACCCTTCTTGTTAGGTTTGGCACAGTTCTTATCCACAACACCAAACATAAAAAAGAAGCGATGAGGTAAAAATACACATAACCACGTCCTTCTTTATTACAACATACTATTGACCATGAACACATCCTAATGTGTCAAACTTCTCAACTTCAAAATACATGACATAGATACCTTTTCATTTAAACCTGGAGTTCTATATGAATAGAGTTTCAACTGCAAAATCAGCTCTTGACGCTCCAAAAGTAATTGGTAAGGGCCACCCTTAATGTCAGGAACAATTTGATCTGAAACCCTAAAAACAAAAGAGTGAGAGGGGTACTCATTACAATGCCTAGCCAAGGCACTTTCGACCTTCTTTTTCCTTATATTATACACATGCTCATAGATTCTGTCTTTCAGCTTCCTGTCGGTCTTGCCCACATGAAATGTGCAACAAAACTGACAGGTGGCCAAATAGATGAAGTATTTTGAAGTTGAGAAGTTTGACACGTTAGGATGTGTTCGTGGTCAATAGTATGTTGTAATAAAGAAGGATGTGGTTATGTTTATCTTAACTTGTCTCTTCTTTTTTATGTTCAGTGTTCTCCATGGAATATGTGAAATCAATTTTTTTAACGTATCTTGTAACAGCATGTACATTTTTTTAGTGTTTGAGTGTTGTTAGGTTATACAGATTTTAAATTACTTTATTATTTATGTTGTTTATTTGTTTGGGATGGTCCACTGTATATGCTTAATTTTATTTTTAAATGTTTACGATTAGATTTTTTTGTAGAATATATAGTTTTTTAGGTAAATAGTTTTGTACTTTAATTAGACTTAATAACAATTTAGAGCACATGATCAATTAGTGCTATTTAAGCTGTGTTTGGTCTTTTTGCTTTTTGTCTGATGAAGTTTGGCTATTCAGCTGAACGAAAAGCTTAATGAAATAAATTGTGGACTTCATGTTTTACTTCTTGTTTTGAGCTTATTCCCTGGTGCGCTGGTGTTTTTTTTGTTTGCCTTTTCAGTAGATTGGTGTTGTAGCCTTGTTATTCAGTCGGTCGATGGCTACTGGCAGCACTGGGAGTTTGAGTTTACATTCTCCTACCTGTTTATCCGATACTACTCGAATGGATTGTATGGATGTAGGTAATTTGACTGCACTTTTAAGTGTAATGAACGAAAGACTGGAAGACCTCAGAGCTAGAATGGATAGTTTATCACAAACCTATGATTTTGCTATGGGGAGAGAACCCGTTGCTTCCACATGTAAGGGGGGTGCGAGTGGAAGTAGTTCTAGTAGTGGAAAGAACGGTGAGCTACAGGGATCATCTGTTAACCGTGGATTGTCTGCTTTGGTTCTGTCAGTGAATGTGTCTGCTTCTTCGAAAAGTTTTGAGATGCCTGATGTCACTACTTGGCTAAATGAGCAACCCCAGTTTGGGAGCATCTTTGATACACCAGCTGAACATTCGGTTGAAGGATGGGTTCCCTTGGTGAACAAATGAAAGATTTTGGATCAGAAATCTTTAAGGGCTAAGAAGCTCCAACTTGAAATAAGATATTTCGAAGAATGTAAAAAAGCAGCGGTAGTCCCCAAAGGGTTACGCTCATGGCAGTACCCCTCGGGGTTGGAGCCTGGGTCAGATTTTCATTTGGAGTTGGTACGTCTATTTGACAAACACGGTTTGAGTTGATGCAGCTTATGAGTAAATGACTGTTGACAGTTTGACTGCTGAAATAGCTGAACTGGATCAGGATATAAAAATGCATGAGGACTTTTCACGTTATTAATGTGATTATTCAAGAATTTTTACTACCATTAACCAACAAATGTGTAAAAATTCAGAAATCAAATTGAAGAAATTGAGAAGGGATATAGATGCCTATAAGAATGAGATCGCTTATCCAACCCCGCCCCCTTCTCAAAATAGGAATTACTTTGAACAGAAAGCACATCCTCAACGTAACAACGTGATTGTGCGTAATGGGAGACAAATGACCCCATTGACAAGTGGTGTGTCTAATAATGTGAACGGCAATGTGAACGGTAAATATAGAGATAAGGGGTATTTGGGAAGTAACGACAATGGTTTTATTTTATCGGCAAAAGGGGAGATGAAGCAACTTAATGATGAAGAAAGAGGAGGGCAAGCCCCTTTTACCAACAAGGGGCAGAATCATCAGAAGTACTACAATAAAAGAGAGAAGAACAGCAGTAACAAGAGAGAGAACAACCGAACGAGGAACTAGATGGTAACTTTGAAGATCCTGTTCAATAAGAGTGGTGACTTCAAAATTTACAAATATTCTAAGTACAGGGTTCCTGTGGAGCTTTGTGAATTGTTTTCTAAAGGTTTGACTTTTCTCCCGTCATAACACTTCGATTTATCTAGAACCCTCATTGACTTGAAATTATTTATACATAAATTGAATTTAACTTTATTATTAGGTAGCAATGAGACAGTGAATAATGTCATGAGGGTACCTAGTACGTTTAACCCTCCGACTCATCCTATATTGTCTTGTGTTTGAATTTTTATGCGAAGCTGAAATAAGAAGTTTATGGTCAAAGCGTGTTAATGTGGTCAACCTCAATATATCAGAGGTTGAACTTGAGGCTTTGAATGCTATTAAACTGTTACCGTTACGTTTATTAAAACCGGACAATGGAGGGGGGGGTTGGTTTTAATGGATTTAGACCTTTACAATGAAAAAATGAGAAAGGTGTTGGAGGGCGAGACTTGTATGTCATCTAGTATGAATTGAATGTTGCTTATAAACATATTAGTAGTTATTTGAATGATTTGTTTTTGGAAGGAACAATAGATTTAAATACCTTAAATTATCTGTGATTTCACCAAAAATCCCTTCTTTATTTGGTTTGCCTAAACTCCATAAGAGTATTGTGGACCCCCCTATGAGAATCCTGGTTAATGCCAGGTCTTCTATAACTTACGCTAGTGCAATGTTGGTCAATAATATCTTAAAGAAGTACATAAATAGGGAGAACCAAATTTGTAAAGATCTGTGGGCTTTTTTGGCTGCCATTAACAATTTTCCGTTTCAGGAAACTATTACGTTTTTAACAATTGATGTCACTGACTTGTACTTCTCAATACCTCACAGTATTGGAAATGAATGGGTGGTGGAAAGAATGTTGCACTATGGGGCTGCGAGTAATGAAGTGAGGTTGGTCCAGGAACTTTTGGACGTCCTATTAACTAATAATTTTGTGATGTTCGGTAATGAGATACACCTACAAAAGGTGGGTATGGCTATGGGTTCCCCATGCGGAGCAAGTTTCTCCAATCTAGTGATGGCCCGGTGGGAGGACCGTACTTATTCAATGTACTGGAGACCTTAGCCAAGGTAAAGTTCTACACTAGGTTCTTGGGACGATATCTTCATCATGTTTGATGGAGATGTGACAGAGTTGAATAATTTCATAGACCAGATGAATACCAGTACCACGTTTTTGAAATTCACACGCAAAGTGGCTGTCGATAAAATAGTTTATTTAGATGTGGAACTATCTAAAGATTTTGTCAGCAGGCAATATGTAGCTGGAATCCACAGTAAGGAAACACTATACGAGTGCTCATCCATATCAGCAGAAAAAAAATGTTGTTAAGGGCCAATTGGTTTGTGCTGCTCGTATAGTGACAGATGAGGAGGTGTTTCTTGAGGAATGAGGTATTGAGAGGTATGTTCTCTAGAAGAGGATATCCAGAGAGTTTGTTGGTTGACATAATTGAAGAAGTTCAATATAAAAGAAGAATAGGAACATATAAACCAATTTTAGCTAGAGAGTTTCAGGTCCATGGGGGGGGGGGGGGGGGGTGACTAGTGATGTAGTAGTCGACCAGGACATTTGTTCGAGTATAATGACTTGAACTGATGTGGAGATATCTAGATTCACTATGAGCTTCATTACACCCTTCAGTTTAGAAGCAGATAAAATAAAATCGATCTTGCGAAGGAATTGGAGCTTGTTTACTTGTGAAATGGATTTAACAGACAAGTTAGGTGACACACCTATAGTTGTATACAAAAAAGGAAGAAATTTAAAAAGCATAATGGAGACGAGTAGGACAACTTTACATCGTACAGAGGGGAATTTTAAGTGTGAGGCTTGTAGCTTTTGCAGGTATATAACCTCTGGAACTACGTTTTCCATTAATAGTAAGGTGTACAGGGTCAAGGGGAGGTACAACTGTATGTCTAAATCTGTCGTCTATTTGGCCACCTGTCAGTTTTGTTCCGCATTTTATGTGGACAAGACCGACAGGAAGCTGAAAGACAGAATCTATGAGCATGTGTATAATATAAGGAAAAAGAAAGTCAAAAATGCCTTGGCTAGGCATTGTAATGAGTACCCCTCTCACTCTTTTGTTCTTAGGGTTTTAGATCAAATTGTTCCTGACATTAAGGGTGGCCCTTACCAATTACTTTTGGAGCGGCAAGAGCTGATTTGGCAGTTGAAACTCCATTCATATAGAACTCCAGGTTTAAATGAAAAGGTATCTATGGCATGTATTTTGAAGTTGAGAAGTTTGATACGTTAGGATGTGTTCATGGTCAATAGTATGTTGTAATAAAAAAGGACGTGGTTATGTTTATTTTTACCTCGTCGCTTCTTTTTTATGTTCTTCACCATGGAATATGTGAAATCAATTTTTATTTATCAATTTTTTAATGTATCTTGTAACAACATGTACATTTTTTTTAGTGTTTGAGTGTTATTAGGTTATACAGATTCTAAATGACTTTATTATTTATGTTATTTGTTTGGGATGGTCCACTGTATATGCTTAGTTTTGTTTTTAAATGTTTACGATTAGATTTTTTTGTAGAATGTATAGTTTTTTAGGTAAATAGTTTTGTACTTTAATTAGACTTAATAATGATTTAGAACACATGAACAATTAGTGCTATTTAAGCTGTGTTTGGTCTTTTTGCTTTTTGTCTGATGAGGTTTGGCTATTCATCTGAACGAAAAGCTTAATTAAATAAGTTGTGGGCTTCACAATTTACTTCTTGTTTTGAGCTTATTCCCTGGTGTGCTGGTGTTTTTTTTTTTTGTTTGCCTTTTCAGTAGTTTGGTGTTGTGGATAAGAACTGTACCAAGCCTAACAAGAAGGGTTCCTTTCCCATAAAGGATACCCCCCTAACATATGACTATGCAGTGACTTGGTACCCATCATCCCCCGGTTCCTCTCTGGATGCCCTGTCTCAAACGTTAGCTCTCAACAAGATGGCCTGTGTGTCAGTGGTTTCCGGCAAATGGGTACTCAACATCAGTGGCAGAGATTACATGTGGCAGTGGAACGAACATCTATCTTGGTTCGGGGAGAGGGGTTCCCCCTCACCCACTGTACTGGACTTTGTTATTCCCTGCTATACTCTGGCATATGCTGGACCTGAGTGTTGTAGAGCCGGTATCTGCTTCGGAGAGAATGAAAGGTTTCTATTCCAGAATTTTCCTCATCTCCAAAAAATAGCTGTTGTGGAGACTGGTGTTGGACCTTTCTTTCCTGAATGCCTTTGTCAAGGTCACCAAGTTCAAGATGCTCACTATGTAGATAGTGCTTCCTCTTCTGCCGGACTACTCTTCATGGTGACCCTGGTCTTGAAGGATGCGTATTTTCATATCCACACTATTTGCTTCAGGAGATATTTGAGATTTGTTGTGTTTGGTGCGCAGTATCAGTTCTCTGCATTGCCCTTTGGGCTATCCACTCTGCCTCGAGTGTTTATGAAGTCCCTTGCTCCGGTAGTAGCTCACTGCTTGACTCTAGGCAGTCTCATTTTTCCTTACATGGACGATTTGCTGATCTCTGCAGAATCTGTTTCTAGGTGTTTGAAATCGCTAGAGAAGGTCTTGACCTTATTCTCCCAGGTTAGTTTCAAGTTGAACCTTTGGAAGCAGTGCCCAACACCCTCACATAGACTCATCTTCATTGGGTTCCTAATCGACACCGACAAAAGAATAGCTTTTCTTCCTAAAGACAAGATCTTGTCCAACCAGATGGTGATGTTTCAGGAATTCTCCAGGATGAACATTGCCTCAACAGGAGAATTCCTAAATATTCTAGGCTGATGTCATTCATGATTCCCATTATACCACTAGCTTATCTCCACATGAGGAAAATTCAATGGTATGTACAAAATTGTTGGACCCAGCACTTACATTATCTGGAATTCCAGTTGCTGCTGCTGGACTTCATCAGATGAGAGCTACAGTGGTGGAGAACACAGTTGTGTATCAGTCCAGGACTTCCCTTCTTCCCACCTGTCCTGGATCAATCTGTCCAGACAGATTTGCCTGCCTTTGGATGGGGAGCTGTGTCAATGGGAGCGCAAGTGCCGCCACTTGGAGGCTCAAGAATGCATGGAAGCACATTAGTTTCAAAGAAATTTTGGGCAGTGATCCATGCTTTGAAAGTCTGGATCCTGTGGTTATGGACAGCACCACAAACAAGGTGGTACATTGTCATACCTTCTCTATCATTTGATAGTGATGGCCTGGAAGTTGGCTTTGCATTCTCGTGTCAGAGCAAAACATTGTGACAAAAGATTAAAGCAGATCCTGGGCAGACCCACACGAGTGGAAGCTCAAGGCAGTGGTGCTCCATGATTTAGCCCACATGTGGGGACTGCTGTAAATAGATTTGAACAAATCAGATAGCTGGAGAAATTATGTTCCAGACATCCTTGTAGCCGTGGTTGGGAGTTCAGATACATTCTCATTCCATTGGATGAGGAAGTTCCTCTATGCATTTCTACCCTTTCCAGTGATTCTCAAGGTACTTCTGAAGATTCAGAAAGAAATGCCGGGGATCATCGTGGTGACCCCCTATTGGCCCAGGCATTCTTGGTTCTCCCTTGTAATGGCATTGGCTAAGAGCAGTTACCACATGCTTCCTCGCACTCTGCATTTGCTCACACAGTCTCAGGGGTGACTGGTTCACACAAGTTTGGAGTAACTACAATTGACAACCTTAATGATTCCGTCTTGACTCTGTTTAGGTACTTGTTTCATGAGGGTATGCAGCAGGTGTTAAAGGAGGCCAGAAAACTTGCTACTACAAAATCTTATGTTTACAAATGGATGAGGTTTTTTAAGTGGTCCCTAAACATGAGCAGAGGGTCGGTTGAGGTTAACTTTCTTCTAGTCTTGAAATATTTCGGTTAGCTACTTCAGGGTGGCGTAGATATGCATCCCTTAAGATGCATTTAGCGGCCATCAATTTTTGTCTACAAATGGATCACCCTCTTTCTTCTTCACTTTTGATAAAACAGTTCATGAAAGGAGTACTGCATAAGAGACCCCTTTGCAAACAAATTTCACCTTTGTTGGGACATCAACTATATCCTGGAAATATTGACCTTATCATTTTTGAACCTGCCACTCAGGCTGATCTGAAGCTGTTAATGAGGAAAACTGTTTGTTATTACTCTGACATATGCTAGGCAAGTCTCTGAGTTGCATGCTCTCATGGTGTCACAGACTTGTGTTATTTTCCATATGGAAACTAGCCACTAACCCCTCTTTCATGCCAAAAGTGGTCTCAGAATTTACTCTGACTGTCAACCTCCGTGTGTTAATCTCAAAACCTAAAAATAAGGGAGAAAGGATAATTCATGTATTGGATGTGCACTGACAGCTCAGGTCCTACCTTGACAAAAAAAAAACTTCAGGAAGGCTGAAAGGCTTTTCATTTCCTACACAGGGGGCAAAGAAGGTCAACTTGTCTCTGAGTAAGTCACTGTCCATTGGTTGTCCTCTAGTAGCGTTTTTTTTTTTGTTACGTTCAGCATGGCAAGGCAAATCCAGGCAAGGTGAAGGCACATTCCACCAGTGCCTTTTCCTCTTCAGTGGCATATTGGAAAAAATTGGGATCTAGAACTATTATAGAGGCAGCAAATTGGTCCTCTGTCCATACCTTTATGAAGCACTACAAGTAGGGTAACTTTTCTAGATCCAGACCAGGCTTCACTATGACCATTCTGCAAGGGCTGTTGGACCCTTATCCTTCCGCCTCCCAGGTTGTTGGGTAAGTTTTGGGAATCTACTGGAATGCCAATAAGACATTTTGTTTGTTGAATATAGTACAGTTTTGCAGGTTCTACTTGTCTGTAACAGTAAATGTTCATAGAACACACTACCTTACTGGCAGTACCCACCTACCATCCCCCATTTTGGATGTACATAGTTCTGGTTGCTGTAGAGTGTTGCTCAGAGGTCTTTATTTTTGTGTGTGTATGATTTTTGGTTGTGAACAGGAAGTGTTCACAAAGCTTGTGTTTCCATCTTCTCTTCTGTTGGACTCTAGAAAACTGAAGGAGTCCTGTCTGTGACTGTGCAAAGCAGTCTCTGTACTGAGAGGTGATTGGTCCATCACTCATGTAGAGAGGCAGTGGGAGGGACTGTGTGCTTTGGTAGGCTACCAGCGGAGGGCAGCAGGGGCACCATTACTCTTAATGCCAGCAAAGCAGTGTGTTCTACGAGCATCTGCTGTTACAGGCAAGGAGAACTTATGCAACTGCACTTTCTGTAATAAATGATAAAATAATTGAAGTAATTAGGAGGAAGGCTCCACAGTTACATGGATATCCCTTAAACCCTTTGCTTTTACAAAAGCGGTTTAATAGGGATAATAAAAGGAGAAAAAGAAATAAGCTAAGTTAATACAGAAGGCAAAGTAGCTAAGGTAGTAGTATTTGCTGATGATACAACAGTTTACCTGGAATGAGGAATCTCTGAGATAATCAAACTTCTGTGCTGTCATTTATCAAAAGAAAACAATAAACTGTAACAAAACTGAAATATTTATATGTGTAATGAAAATACAGATTGTGGACGTAAGACATCAAGATAATACGTAAAATATTGGGTCTATCCTGAATCATCGATGTCATAGTACATTGATAGTCTGTGTATTGAACACCAAACCATCAAAAACAACTGGCTTCTTTCAAGTCTGTCAAACAACCTAAATGATCAAAAATGAGGCATACAGCAGTTTTTGCAGGGTCCCATTCACGTTATCAAACTTTTACAAGTTTGAACGTCATATGGTCGAAACTTTAAGGGAAGCTTTCCCTTTCCTGCAATTTGGTGCAATCTCGGAGTTGGTATATTTAAGTAGTGTGGGGGGTGCAGGCTGGCTTGCCCCCCTGCTTACAACCTTCAGGTAAGTTTTTTTTTTTTTTTTTTTTTATTATGTTGTCAAACTTTTAAAGTTCGAACATATGGTGTCGACCATATGGTGTTCAAACTTTTAAAAGTTTGACAACGTGTAGACCAGTTTTTTTTTTTTTTTTTACTGCACCCACCCTAGGGGAGTCAGCCCCCCATATCCTCTGGTGAGTCAGCCTTATTTCATTTTCCGTAAGGATAGGATTTAATTAAGAACTAATCCTTCTTTTATGCCTAAAGTGCTATCGGAAGTTTGCTTTGAGCCAAGCTAACCATCTCCCTGTCTTCTTTCCAGAATCTAAGTGAGAAAGGATTCTTTATGCTCTGGATGTCCACAGGCAACTCTGATTTTATCTTGACAGAATAAAAACTTTGAGAAACTCTGATTTCTTATGAAGATAAGAAAAAAGGATAACCTGTGCCAAAGCAGACTATCGCCAAATGGTTGTCTCATGCTGTTACCCTTGTTATGTACTCTCCACAATAAGGCAGTTTGAGGCAGGGTCAAGGCTAGCTCTTACTAGGTCCTTAGCTTTATTCGGATTCTAGAAGTACTCTAGAAACAGCAACTTGGCCCTCTCTCTACATATATTTACAAAGTGCTGCAAACTAGATTACTTTTCGAGGTCTACAGCAGGCTTTGTATAAGCTATTTTAGTCTACCCATAAAGCCGTGGCTACTGCAGCATTGATCAAATGATGACCACAGTACATTTGTATAATAGCAGTAGATTTTTGAGTGATCACTGCTGCAGTAGCCTCCCCCTCCCTCCATCCCCATTATTTTTGTATGTTTTGTTACCAGACTGAAGACTTTTATGGTTGTTTTCCTAGCATTGACCTCTTTCAGGACTCTAGTTTCCTCTCTCAGTTGTCATGAAAGCTCTGAAGAGCTTGGCATCCAAACCACTCATTTTATTCAGCTCTGCTTGAGCTGGTTATGGTTTGGACACATGGAAGGTGCCCTTAAGCTTTGGAAACTGGCTGGAAGTTGATCCTTAACAGGATATAACCCTTATATGTAAGGCTAATGCAGCAATGATCATTAAAACATCTAATGTTATGGTAATACTAACGACCATGGACTGTTTCTGTGATTAATTCTTCAGCTTTATCCTTCTCATTTGCACTGTCCCAGTTTTGAAGAAGAAGTGGAAGTCAGCTATATTTCTGTAAACTGAAGAAGCCTCCAGATCACTAAGTATTTTCTCCCCTGGATTGACTTGCTGGGTTTCTGAGGATGACTAACTCTGTGGCAGTCACTGTTCTGGCTGTCTTATTGAACCACTTATGAGATGCTGCTTTACTGAATCAGCCTAGTTTGGAGAGCCATTGTCCTGGACCTGTAGCTTATAAATGTGGTCAAAGATGACCAGGATTTAGAGCTTTAAGCTTGTTCCTCAGAAATTGCACTGATGAATGACTAAACCGCTTTCATAGACCACTTGAAACAGGCGCAGGCAGTACTGTTAAAGAGAACAGTTGAGTATGTTCCTGCTGTGGAGGTATGCAAAAGGATTTATTTTTGCCTTTTTTGTTGTGTATACGTTTATCCTGTGCTGGATCTCAGCAGCCACATCTGCTACATTGAATTCCAGATGGTGACTTTTCAAGAATTATGCTGCTGCTGCAGGGTGCGTTGATCATGCTTTGAGTATAATGGATGCCTTTGGCACATAACTGTCTGAGCTTCACACAGGAGGTTCCTTTGTTTCACTCGAGGTAGTATGTTGTTGTATGGCATCTCCACTATGTTCGGACAACCTACCAAGATGATAGTAGTAAGGGGTCTTGCAAGACAGGGAACTTTGTGTTTCCATAGGTGAATTACTGTCTCTGGGTGGCACTGTAGATGTATGGTCTTGTAGCATCCTTGACTTCCCTTGTTACTAGCCCTAGGGCTCTTTGTAAACAGAGAGAAGCATTGCCTAGTTCCAACTGACTGGATGGCTTTCTCCAGTTTGGTGGTATTTGTCTGTTCTTGTCCATAGAAATTGTCCAGGAGGTATGGTCCTTCATAGCCAAGGTGAATATGCAGTGGTTAGGCCAATTTCAGACCTTCTTGTACCTTTTGGGCTTGATAGTGGTTATAATCTTCTTGGTTCTGTTCACACACTTGTGGTGCAGATGTTTCACTGGATAGAGAGGTGTCGGGCTACAAATCCATCATGCCTTATAATACCTTCTTTTAGTTCCAATAAATAATCCCAGAAGCCAGGCTGTAGTGAAACAGACTTGTTTGTTATCCGACAAGTGGGCAGGTAAGTGCTTTTTCCATCAGTAAAAAAGATTTCATCAAAATGAAACAATATAATACTTTTATTTGACCATAATGTGTTAATAAAAATGCATAATTTAAATATGTAAAAATAATTTGATAACTATAATAACAACTCTTTTCAAACGGGACTGTGTCCATTGCTCCTTTATTGAAAATGAGAGTAGCCAAACTTTGAATAAATATAGATTTGTTGTTATAGTTATCAAACTGTTTTTTTAGATATTTAAATTAAGCATTTTTAACAGTACATTATGATTAAATAAATCATTATATTGTTATGCATGTTGTGTCTCATTATTGATTTTATTAATATTGTAGACATTCTATTTGTCCCTTTAATTTTTCAATTGTTAGTAAATTATTCATGATGTACATCATTTAAATGTATTATTTAAACTCCTTGGCTTGTTCTTTTGGCTAGTTCTGATGAAGTCCTTTTTACTGCTGGATGAAAGCACTTAACTGCCTACTTGTTGGATAATAAATTTCACTGCAGCCTGCAACCTGTCTTTCGGGATTATTTACTCCAAGTTTGGATTCCTTGTATTTTTGCAGTATTGTTCATGCCACTCTGGATACCTTCTTTTAGTGTCAGACCTTGTCAGTGTGGTCTAGATTGTTTTGTTTGAGAAAATATCTAGAGGTTAATATTGCTTTCTGACATTTCCTTTTTTGATGTTGCTATGTAGCTATAACCTTTGTAACTGACTTCTTGAAAATGACTGTATATTTTTGTAAAAACCCTGATGCCTCAACATTAGAAATTAACTATGAACTAACTTTTAAATATTGTGCTATACTTTACATATGTGTTAACTGTGGAGCTTTTCTCCCTGGGCCTCTCTTGAAAAAGGGCGACAACTCAGTTGGATTAACCCGGTCAACAAATGTCTAATAAATAAATTCTTGTGGACTTTTCTTTTCTGTACTGAATTATTTTCATATGCTGATGGACACTTTCTTATTATGTTTGGGTAACTCACACAGACTCCCTTTTATCTGAACAAGCAAGGAATGTCACTCACACAGACTCCCTTTTATCTGAACAAGCAAGGAGTGTCACATAAACCAGTTTGTTTCTCTAACGCTAAGGGTTCTGGAAGGAGAGCTGAGATTAAAGCCCCTCTTGTTCAGTTCAGAGAACTATGTCATGATTAGGTCATGGTGTGGTATGTGAACAACCATGGAAGGAATATTCACATACTCCCTGAGAGATAATCAGTGCAGGTCTGGTACTGGGCCACAAAGTGGGGATTTGACTTGCAGTTTTTAAGTGAATGATGACCAGTTTTCTGAATTACCTTGTCTTGGAACTGATTCAGGAATCCTTTCTTGTCAGAGTGTTCCAGATGATGGGTACTCCAGAGAGAGGACCACAGTGAAAACGCAGTTCTTCTTTTCTGCTTGCTTCAGTAGTATAAGAGGGAGTTAATGGTGGATGTGCTGTCCTCCTTGGCAGGGAGGTTTGCTGTATGCAGTTCCACTGCACCCCCCATTCCATGCCTTATTACTAAATTTGGGAAGAAAGACCAAAACTCATTCTTCTTGCTGTGTGTTTGCAAAAAAGAATGTGGTTTCCTGGTTTTCAAGTCCCTGGCAGTACATGATACTATCCTAGTTCAAGTCAAAAAGTCACATCTTAAAAGTTCTGCTAGATCTTCCTCATGGCCAGGCTTGCCATTTATATCCCTTGATCCCACTGGCCCTCCCAACGGGAGTGTTTGAGAAGGTTGGAGCTGGCTGGAGGACTTCCAGTTGTCAGACATACTGTGATAAGTGGTAAAGTATCCTCCATTTGGGCAGAAAAGTATTTCATAAGGCCTCAGTTGTTTGTCTTGCAGGTGATCCTGACTTGAAAGTTATACTATGGTCAAGTGCATATTTCAGAAATCTCTGGATACTTTGAACTTAAGAAAGACAGAATTATGGCTTAGCATCACTTGGTTAATTATTTCCTTAATGGGATTTTTTTTTTAAATTGTATATTTGCTGTCTTGCCTGCCAACCATCAACGATCCATTCTTTAGGAGCTGTGATACAGTCAGCCAGCAAAGGTTTTGTGGTTAGGGCTCTAACTTCACAGCCTGAGTGCCCAAAGCAGTATGTAGACTTTTCTGTATCCTTCCCTGAAACGCATCTACTCCAACACATGTGCCTATAAGAGCTGCCTTCACTGGCATGGAACATCCAGCCCACATCCCCTGGTCATGTAGCCATTGTTATTGTGCAAGCCTCCACTTGCATGGCAGCAGTTTGCTGGACTGTGGCCATTAGTTCTGTGTCTCATGGATGGGTGAGCAGGCGTAAGCCACTCCCTGGTATCCTCCTGTGTGTTTGGACTTTCCATCACCTGAGCTGCTAGTCAAACTCTGGTTGTCTTCGTTTGCAGTCAGGGTTTCATTAATGTATGTTGCACAGACAGACAATTCCTTAATGAGATTCTTCATCTTCAGTCTTATCTGAGGAATCCTTGTTTGCCTTGGGACTTGAACTTTATGACTGTTAGATTTGTTTTCTGTCTATTAGAACCTATTGATTTACCAGCTTTAAATTCGTCTCGAAGAAGATGTTCTTGGTGCCCTTCACTTCTGTTCCCCATGCTGGAGGCCGTTATCCGTAAGTTATACTATTTGGTCTTTCACAAACATCATGTGCCTCTTGGAACTAATTAACATTTTCTCTTCAGAGTGGCTTTGGATATTGTACATTTTTGTCATCTAGGTAAAGCCATCTGGCACTAAGTGGTTAAGTGGTATAATGTTAATATTATCACTATTTTTTTCCAAAGTGCCAAACAGAGATATTCAAATGACTTGAACTCATTTTGGGAGGAGAAGAAAAGTTTGGAATCCCATTACCAAGTCATGAGAGGACCTGAAGAACATGCAGCAAAACTAGAGCTCCCGCAAGGTAATGGTATGAACCAGGGCAGGCATTCAGAAGATGATCAGACTTCCAAGGATTTCATCAAAACAGAGATGAGGCTGGTCCATTTGGATCTGAAGGGAGCAGCACCAAAGGTTACATATTTGGAAAAGGTACTGTACTCAAAAGTCCTTCAAAACTATGTACTTTAACTGCAGTGCGAAATGAGTAATGTCTGCTAAACAAAAGTCCAAAGTATTAACTGTTTTTTGTGTGTTTGTGTATGACTGCCTGAGTGTGTTTGTGTGTAATTTGGGTAAGAGGGTACAGGTAAGAGTACAAGTGCTGAACATTTGCCTTATGCCATTGTAGGGGCATTTAATAGTAGTACTAGGGCATTTGTTATCACATATGTAGGCATCTCTGAGATGGTTATTAAAACTGGCGTAGAAATACAGTGCATGTTTTAAAATTGTACACTGTATTTACAGTGTTTTATTCACATTCGTAACATTATTGACTTTTAAATGTGCTCACACCAAGGTGTGAGACAGCCTTTTTTCTTGTTGTTTGATAAAGATGGAATCAAAGTTTGTCTCTCATAAGATTTATGCATGTGATGTGATATGAATGTGAAGAAAATGAAAACGCTGTCATCTGTGTTAGCATGTCCAGCAGGAAATTTGTGTATATTCTCAGATTAACTTGTATGCCAGCATGTCTAACTGTGAAATGTAAGTTTTTAAAATGTTGAGTACCTCCCTGCTTATACAAAATGTTTAAAGAATCTGTCAGTGTTTTGGTGCATTTCTAATTGCACGTTTGTGAAGGAGATTCTAAAGTACAAACTATTTGTAGAGAATCAACTGAACATTAGGTGATGTCATTAGAATGTTCCTGGTTGCTAGGTGATTATTTGAACAGCTGATTGACAGGAACATATTTTTTCCGAACAGCTGACTATTATTTTTTTAAATAAGACAGTTGAGACTGTTAAGTTGAGCAGTTTGTAGAGAGAAGCAGCTAATGAAGAGTTGCATTCAGTTACAGTGCTGTGCAGAAGATACCCGGAAAAGGACTCACCAGAACTGTAAGCCTGCCTTTGCCTTGCTGTTGTGTTTTATAGGATCATAGGATGTTACTAGGCTATTGGCCCGGAGGCCCTTATTAGCCTAGCCAAGTCAGCACCCAAAGCCCCTGTCCAGCAGGGACACAGGTGGAATCCCAGGGGTGTATTTTCTGTTTCCCATCCAGTTATCCAGGTTACGCTTAAAAAGGGATAATGAGGTACTCTGCTTGACATGGAGAAGGAGTCTTTTCCACAGATGGGGGGAGTCTGTGGGACACAAATTTGTCCCCCCAACAAGTCCTAGTGATATCACAGACCATTTTGAGTTTGTGCTTACAGGTTGCTCATGTGGAGCTTGACTTGCGGATATGCAGCAATCCCATCAAGGTGGGGTCTGGGATTGCTTTGTATGCCAGACAGAGGCCACCTCCGAGGAGTCTGTATGAAACTCAGTAGAGGGACAGGGCTTTTAGCCTCTCTGTGTAGGGTAGATGTTTGAGGCCCTGGATTCTCCTGATGAAGAGCCTCTGTGGTCTCTCCAGCTGCTGCATGTGCTTTACAAGGTACATGCCGAAGGGGAAGTTGTACTCAATAATTGACCTTATAAGGGAAGAATATAGGGATGTTATGACCTCTTTGTCGCTGGATGAGATACCTTTAGTTATGAGGTGGGCTATGTAGAAAGCTTTCCGTACAATGGAAGCAACATGGTGGTCAAAAGTCAGGTTACTATCAACCTGGGTGCCCAAATCCCTCACTACTGATTTGTACTTAAGATGTTGTTATTAATGTGATAATATGTGGGGACGTCACTCTCCCCAAAGGGGATGATGATGTAGTTTTTGGCATTCAGCTTGAGGCCATGTTTCTGGCACCAGTCATTTGTTTGGGTGAGACCTTTTGGAGGATGTCCACATCACTTGGGGAATTGATGACTGCGCCCAGCTTGCAGTCATCTGCAAACTTGGTCAGCCATAGCCCACTGGTTTTGGCCTGCACCTCAGAGAAGTATATCCCGAATAACAGAGGCCCCAAGACCGATCCATGGGGTACACCACTCATTACGGGTCTACTGCTTGAGGTGGCTTCCCCTATTTTGATTAGGTGGGTTCTGTCAGTGAGCCAGTTTGCTACCCATCTGATAACATATGGATTGATGCCTAGTTGAGAGAGTTTATGTACTGTGCCCGAGTGGGGAATAGTGTCGAAGGCTTTGGCCAGGTCAAGGTAGGTGGTGTGCACAGTCTTCCCCTCATCCATGGCATTGGTGACTGTCTCAAAGAAGTCGATCAGATTTAACAGACATGACCTCCCCTTGACAAAGCCAAACTGTGTGGGATCGAGTGTTTGGAGGTTGCCAGTGTCCATGTTAATCCGTGCCATGGCCTTGCATATCTGGCTAGTTGGGGCTGATGGGCCTATAATTTCCTGGATCGGTGGATGCTCCACCTTTGTGTAAAGGGATGACAGTGGCTGTCCTCCACTCAGCTGGGACAAAGATGGTACTCAGGCCTAATGGTGCTGCAGGTTCATGCCTGAGTTCATGTAGGATGCAATTTGGGATGATATCAGGTCCCATGGAGGCTATATTTTTTGCCTTTGAGAGGGGCAGTGATACCCTGTTCCCTAGAGATAAGGGATCGGGGGCAGGTACTGGGGATGTCCTGATTTACTGATGGTGGGGGAACAGAGGGGAGAAGTTTTTGCTGAATCTGTCAGCCAGTAGATTGGCTATATCTGCAGCATTTGTGTATGGGTGTCCTTGACCACCAGTTCTGAACAGATCTGGGTGCTTCCTTTGAGACTGTAGATATATGTGAAGAAGGTCTTATGATTGTCTCTAGTAGATGTGGACAATCTGGACTTGAAGTTGGCTTTAGAGGATTTCACTAGTGCTCTTATTTGCTTGTTCAGGCTAAGGAGAGATTGCTTCCAATTGGCTGCCTGCTCCTTCTTGGCCGTGGACAGCAATTTTTTCCTTTTGTTATATAGTTTCTTTATTGCAGATGTCCACCAGACAGGTTTACTCTTCTTTGCGGAGGATGATTTTGTCCTGTCAGGTATTCCTGATTCCATGCATCTGTATAAATGCTTGTAAAGTTCTTTGATGTAGATTTGGACATTGGTGCCAGTTCCTACAGTGGTGGAGGAGGCTGTAAAGCTATTTATACCATCTCTCAGGAGGCTGTAATCAGCTTTGGGGAAGTTTTTTTTCTTTGACCCTAGCTAGAGGGGGGTCAGGGGAGATGGTGACTTTGAAAGTGACCCCTTTATGGTCTGATCTTTCCAGGGAGGATGATACCGTAGGGGTGCTACAGTGGTTATTCATGTTGGTTAATTGCTAGTCCAAGATAATATCACCTCTTGTGGGGGTATCTACTAGCTGTTCCAAGGCATTTGCATTGATAAAATCGAGGAATCTCTGGGCATTTGTGTTCTGGCATTAGTTTTTCCAATCTAAGGTTGGGTAATTAAAGTCACCCAGAATCAGGGTTAAGGGTTGAATCTTGATAGATTTAAAGAGGACCAGAATGGTGGAGTGGGCATCTTGAGTCAAATTTGTGGGCCTGTAGGTAGCTGTAATGTGAATAGGGGTCTTGTCAATGGTTAACTGCACCTGTAGTGTCTCCTGTGCGTCATGCTGTTTGACCAGCCTGGAGGTGTGTGTGTCTTTAATATATATTGAAACTCCACCTCCTTTGGCTTTGCTGCCCACATTTTGGGGTCTGAATGTATGATAGGATGAGTAATCAGGTAAGGTTGGGGTGCTCTCTGCAGCTTTGAACCAGGTTTCTGTGACTGCACAAATGTCAGCATCTTCCAGGGTTAAGAATGCTTGCAATGAATACAGTTTCATGTTTAGACTCCTGGCGTTTAGCAGCATGACCTTTAATTTGCTTTTTGTTGAAATGTGGATGTTTGTAGTATCGACCTCATGACGTTTCCTAAAAATGGCACTATGGGAGGCAAGGGCCTTTGCCAGAAGCCTGAAGCCCAAGTGAGACAGATGCAGGCCATCTCTCGCAAAGCATAGTGATTTGTCGATCATATCTTCCCAAGCTGTCAGGCACTGGATCCCCCTGGGGAGACACCAGAAACTAAGGCAGTTGTTAAAGTCAGTCATTTCCTGTTTGTACTGAGGTATCATTCTGGGTGACAGGAGAATGCTGCTTAAGGCTAGGGATATACCTGCCTGGGACACGCATTCAGCAAGCTCAATCATGTCTCTCTTCATATAGTTCAGGGAGGTACATCTCAAGTCATTCACACCAACATAGACTACGACAGAGTCATAACAGTACTTGTTGAGAGACTTGAGTGCGTGTGTGATATGCTGGATTGTGGCACCTGACAAACAACTAACCGTGACTTTTTCCTTATCCAGCCTGGTGAGAGGCACATTTGTGTGTCTCACAATTGAGTTTTCTATGACTAACATGTTGGGTTTAAGGTTAGGACTTAGTGGCTGCGAGACACTGGTGTGCGGACTATGCATGGTATGTGGTGTGGAGGGTTGTGGAGTTCTCATGTGTTTTTGCCTCTAAAGTCTCTTTTGTTTGGGTTTGTTTTTGTTGAGAACCTCCATATATATTTGGATGTGTGTTGTGTAGTTGTGGATAGTGTTTGAGGTGTAGTGATTGTGTTGACAGCCTTCTTAGTGCCAGATATACTGGCTTGTGAGGGAGAGAGAATAGACTGTAGCTTCTTTAGATCAGAGACCGTATTCTCTAGTTAGATTACAAAAGTTTAGTTATTTAGATAGAGTTTTTCTAAGATGATGGACTTCTATCCTACAGTTTAATTTTATATTTTTGGTGATTGAATTCTGGTGTTTATTGAAAGTTATTAATGTACATTCTTGTAATCATTTTACTTATTAAATGTTTCTTCATTAATTTACATTGCAGCTGGACAGTCAGTGTGTTCTTTAGAGATTAGAAAGTGCTTATACCTGTTTGATACTTCTCAGGTCACCTTGACGGCCAGGCTGCTTCTGGTCTTAGCTGCCATTTATTTTGATATTTAATTTTTAATACATGATCACCCTTTGCAGGGCTTGTAGACCTATCTGACTGGTGGCAGTGTGTACTATTTGTATTGATGAGGGGACAGGCGTTCCATAAGTATTAAGAGTGTGTGAGATTAAACTGGAACACGTTGCTCTGAAGTGTATGATAAGGAATTACCTTTGGGGTGGACAGAGGTATATTGTCCAGTCCCAGGAAAAAAAGATCATGTTCCTGTTGTGCTCTTAAGGGAAATTGTGGAATTTTACTCTTGTGTGCTCTGGTGTTTTCTGTGACGCTTCCACACTGGAATCAGTGGTGAGGACTGAGGCTCCTTAATTACTGACCTGGGTTTTAAGTGGGGAATGTCAACATTATTGTTGGCAGTCTGGTGGGATATTAGCTGGACATCACATTTTAATTGGCGGCAGCTTAGTGGGATTTTTAATTAGACTTCAGTAGGCTGTGGGTAGTTGTCATTAAGGTGTGCAGTCTTGACAGCCACAAGGTAAACATTTAGAATTTCAATCCACCACAGTTTAATTTTTTTTTTTTAGTTTTTATTTATTTATTTTTTAATTTTACATTTGTTGACCGGGCTAGTCCAGCTGGATATATGTCCATTTTCAGTAGAGAACAAACCAAAAGGTTCCGAACCAGCAGGTGTAAAACTCCAAAGGTTTATTAGAAAATGTAAAAGTAAAGCGCTTTTCGTCTCTCTTAGTAGGAAGACTTCTTCAGACAAAGGAAAAAATCATCAAACACAATTTAAAACCCAAAAAAAGGGGTGTGTGTTACAAAATTACAAACAGCTGCCTTAATTGAACCCACTGACATACCTTCACATTTAAAGTTGTATTACATTAAAAGCATAAATAAATGTCCACTTAGTGTAGACAGGGTGTCAAACATAAAAAAGTTTTCAAAAAAAAAAAAAAACATGAACTTGATAAAAGTAACCAAGAATGTCTTGGTGAAGATTCATGAACCTAATCAAGTGTAAATACTGTTTGTTGCCCTTAAAATACATTTTAGCAAACAACTTTTCATAGGGTAAAAACAAAACTCATACAGAATCTTGTGATTAAAAATAAAATAAAATGAAGTAATGCTTGCAACCAAATATAATATCCATTCCTTAACAGAAAAGGTAGTAAGGAGTACACATCTCTAATGCATAATGAAGAATCAATAATAAATGAATAAATAAACAGTGAAACTCAACTCAGTAGAGGCCCGGGGAGAAAAGCTCCACACATTTCAAATAAAGTTCACATCTACAGAAGTACATATTTAGAATGCAAATACATTCACCGTAAAGAAAACAGAAATTTTAAGAGGTTACAGATTTATAAAGTATATATATATAAAAAAAAAAAAAAAACTACAACATATTTGACTAGACTTAGTACAATTACTAATGAAGTTACAATTAAATGTTGAGAAAGAATAATAGCTAAAAGAAAAGTAGAGTATAAATGTAGATAAGAAAGGAAGATAAAAGGAAAGTGAAATGGAGAAGCAGTTAAGTAATACATCTAGTAGTAATATGTGTCACTTTTTTAAGAATACAGTAATAAGTAAGACTATGATGGAGAGGAAGAATAGTAGTTGTTAAGATGAAATTATTTCAGAGATGAGAAGGTAAGGTTAAAGTTAAATAGGGATAGCAGGCAAGGATGTCAGCAGAAGATTTTAGCAAGCTGACAAAGATGCAGTTGGTTAAGGAGTGTGAATCCAGAGGACTGATGCATGCTAACCTGACCAAGGAAGAAATTATTTCAGCCTTAGTTGCAGCCACAGTTCAGACCAGCCGTCCAGAGGATATCCAGTTTGTGTTGGTGATGTGCTGCCTGCCGAGATGGGACATTCCACATTTTCTTTGGAGGACCTGAGAATCCATCTGGAGTTGGAGAGTCTGAGCTTAGAACCCCAATGTCTGGAGGCTGAGGAAAGAATGCAAAGTCTTGAACTAGAATAAGCAGAGACTGAGGCATTTAGAAGTCGAGGACAACAAGAGACAGTGCTGGCATGAAATGGAGCTTCACAACCTTTAGATGAGGTCATGGAGGTAATGGGGAAGGGAATAACTGGACCACAGAAGCTGTAAAAGTCAAACTTTTTCCTCAGTACAGGGATGGGGATAGCTTTGATAGTTTTATTCATATTTTTGAGAGGGTATGTAGACAATATGATGTTGACCATTGGCTCTGGGTTTGGCGTCTGACTACCTTACTCCGTGGTAGAGCTATTCAGGCTGTAGCAAAATTAAATGATGTAGATTGTTTGAATTCTGACAAAGGGAAATGTTGCTTGCTTGACTGTTTCAAACTTACACCTGAGGCATATAGAAAAACATTTTGTGAACAAAGACACACGGTAGATGAGTGTACGTGGTTATATTGTTGGCTTAAGTACTTTCACAGGTGGGTGAGTGGGTGTCAGGTCACCACTTCTGAGGCACTGACAGACCTTTTGGTGAGGGAACAAGCCCTCAGTACTTTACCTGATGGCTTGAGAGTGTGGTTAGCAGACTGTGAGTGTAACTCTGCAGAGGAGTTGGGGAGAAAAGGGAATCTCTACTTGGCAAGCAGAGCAGCACTGCATAAGAAATGGATACCCAGTGCTGCACATGGACATAAGAGAACCCATGGGGGCAGTCTAAACCACTCCAACAGAGTATACCAGTAATGGTGGAAACTACTAATACAAGTTCACGGTTAGGGATTCGCTGTTTTAAGTGTAACTAGAGGGTGACACATATCAGCCAAATGTCCATCGAGGCAAGGTAAGAAACAGAAGAGGAGGGAGCCAGTAAGCGTGGATGAGAAACTGCCAGTGGTAAGTTGTTTAGAAACAACTGGGGTGCCAGTTTATTGCCAACATTTATATCCTATCTTAGTAGGTGGTAAACTGGTAAGACAGACTCAGCTTCTGATATAGCCATTGTGAGGCCTGCAATGGTTAGAGAGGGCAGTACTTGCTTGGGCAGTCCACTCTAGTTAGAGTGTTGGGAGGGACCCCATTCCAAATATCTTTGGCTAGGGTTTATCTTGACTGGGAGGGTGGAAGAGGAAGCAAGCAAGTAGGTGTGTTTGAGGATATTTCTACAGATGTCCTGAACTTTGACGACGCAGTACCTTGTGTACATGCTATAACACGCAGTCAGGCTTGGAGAAAGGCATGTAGGTCCAGTAGTGTGGAGAGACCCTGAAAGATCTCATACCTGAAGCTGGGACTGGCGTGGTGGCTGTTTCAGATGATAGCAGTAAGACTGAATGTGAGCCACAGCTGCTTGTAGGTACTGATGTTCCCTTGGACATGGTGACTGTGAGGACTGAGGGGAGTGGTGGTATTCAGAGTGACTGCGAGGTGCAGTTGGAAGTGACTAAGCTTCCTGTGGAAGGGGAGCTGGACAAGGTCACGAAGGTAGAGTTGAGACAGGCTCAACTTACAGATCCTACATTACAAAGCTTGAGGGAGATGGCTAAGGAGGCACCTGAGGCTCAAGGAAGAGGGGAGTCTGTATGCTAGAGCAAAGGTTTGTTGTATAGAGAGTGGACTCCTGAAGGTGGGCCAGAAAGTGAAGTAATACGGCAGTTGGTAGTGCCGAGAGCTTAACATCTGCCACTTTTAGCCACAGCACATGATGTTCCTTTCTCAGGTCATATGGCCATAAGACATACTAAGTGATGTATTATGCAAAATTTCTATTGGCCCAGAATTGCGAGGGATGTGGTAGGATATTGTAGGACTTGTGAACAGTGCCAAAAGTTGGTAAAGCAGGGGACAAGGCTAAGACTGTGTTAATGCCTTTGGCTGTTATCGAGGAGCCATTTCAGAGAGTGGCCCTGGATATTGTGGGATGTCTGAGTAGTCCACGTTGTACAGGAAAGAAATGCATGTTGGTGGTAGTAGACTATGCTACCAGATATCCTGAAGCGATGGCCCTGTCATCTCTTGAGGCAGAGAAGGTGGCAAATGGTTTGCTAGAAATCTTCAGTAGAGTAGGTTTTCCACAGGAAATACTGACTAACATAGATGCCAACTTCATGTCAGACCTGCTGACTTATCTGTGGAAGCGTTGTGGGGTGAAACATCTAAAGAACACCCCCTACTATCCCAAGACTAATGGTTTTGTGGAGAGGTTAAATGCTACATTGAAGACTATGCTACGAGCATTTGCAGATCAACATGTTAGGGAGGTCTTGAATAGATTAAGTAGGGCAAGATTAACAATTAAACCCAGTAAGGAGGTCTTGAATAGATTAAGTAGGGCAGGATTAACCATTAAACCCAGTAAGTGTCAAGTGGGTATGGCCGAGGTCACCTACTTAGGGCACAGAGTGGGAAGTGGTAAAGTTAGGCCAGAACCTGTCAAGGTGGAAGTTATTTAATCGTGGCCAGTTCCTGTTACTAAGAAACAAGTGAGAGCATTTCTAGGGACATTGGGGTACTATACATAATTTGTGCTCAATTATAGTACCATAGCTGCACCCTTTACTGACCTAACTAGGAAGAATAAACTGGACAAGGTAGTGTGGACCACAGATTGTGAACAGGCTTTCCAAAAACTTGAGAGATTTTGGGAGGACCCTCTGTGTTATCCAGCCCAGATTACAATGAAGAATATGTTGTACAGGTAGATGCTTCAAATTATGGGGTGGGGGCTGTACTTATCCAAGTTTTCACAGAAGGAGAAGAGCACCCAGAAATATATATGAGCTGTAGATTCCAACCTAGTGAAGAGTGTTATGCAGCTGTGGAGAAAGTGTGTTTAGTCACAGCGTGGACATTGCAAAAGCTGCAGACCTATCTTTATAGGAGAAAATTCTCTGTACTCACAGATCATAACCCTTTAACATGGCTTAGTTGGGTCAGTACATAAAATTCCAAGTTACTGAGGTGGAGTCTAAGATTGCAATCATATGATATGACCATACAGTATTACAGTGGGGTTAATAATGCCAATGTGGATGGATTGTCCAGGAGAGGAGAGGGTTAATATTCCCAGGTAGACCCATTTTTCTCAAACATCAGTTTTAAAGGGTTTTTCATCTTGGTATTTTTACTCCTTTCTTTAGTATGTCTGAAAAGTTCTCTGGGTTCAAGAAATGCTCCTTGTGGATTCGGAAGATGCCTAAGTCCGACTCGCACGAGCAGTGCTTGTACTGCTTGGGAGCTCTTCACCTGAAGGTTGAATGCAGCATTTGTGCCGCACCCCAGGGCTTTGGTGGAGCACCGAAATAAGCTCTTGCTTAAAGGGATGGTCTAGGGGGTCTTTGTCTTCCTTGCAAAGGCCCCTTCTTCTGATCCCAAATGGAAGGCTTCTTCTGTCTCCTCTGGGGTTCCCAAGAAACCTAGGCTGTTGGATCCCACATATCCAGATCTGATCCCAGCCCAGGCTGTCTTGGATCTGAAATCCTCAGATCCCAGAGCTTCTGCTGGATCCAGGGCCTCCTCAGAGATCCTCTGATCTGACCAGTTCGACGGATTCAACTGTTCCCTCTTCTTGGCCTTTGGATCCGATTATCCTTTCAGGCCATACCATAATTATCAAGGATTTGGCTTCTTCCGGATCCTCCAGACATTTGTTTCCTTCAGCTCTAAGGCCTCGGAGCTGAACTTGCAGGAATGTGGATTCCAGAGTTGGATCCCCGGCAAAGTCTACCTACTCCTCTACTTCCTCCAGATCTTCTAGGAGATGTTCTTCTTGTTTCACTGTTACAGTCCTCACATATGGGTTATCCAGCTCCCGGTAGCCCTCAGTCGGCCCGAAATACCAGAGTCCTTGGTATATGATGTCGGCTGACGCCATTTGTAAAACTGATGTCAGTACGTCAGGTATAAAGGGAGGCAACCGACGCCATTTCCTCAGTCTTTCTTGCCGTGGAGCCCGAAGCAGATGCAATTCGCACTAGTGCCGGTCGGCTGTTTACCTTCGTTTCATTTTCCGACTACCAAGTTGAAAACGCCTTCAGATAAAGTACCCCATTGGGGATACTCTTTTCTTGCTTTAATGAATGTCAGATAAAGTTAATAACTGTCTTGCCTGTGGAAAACAGATTCCGCACTGTGATTTCCATTCCTTTTACATAACTTGTTTGGGCCTTGAGCACGATGTCCCTAACTGCGATCTCTGTGCTTCCATTAACCCGTGTACCATACGCTGTAGAGCTAGGATTTTGTATAAGCATTTTGGAGTCTGACCTAAGTTCGTCGGTATGGCGTCTTCTGGTCTACCGACTTCGGATCTTCCTAGGAAACACAAAGACAAGCACCGCGACAGGCCTAGGGTTAAATCTACTGACGACGCTTCAGTGAAATTGGTCGTCAGCACCGCAGTAGTCAGTGAGGTGCTTTTGCAGCCCCTGCAGTCTGCAGATTTTGAGCCGCATGCCTCTTCCGAGACCTTTATGGAGTCAACCATGCCGCAGCCTGCTATTTCGTCTTCAGACCCTCCGCCTGTCGCCGCTTTGCAGGCACCGGCTTCTGACGCCTCTTCTTTTTGACATGAGACCAGAACCAGAGCGATTACCTTAGCTCAGACTTCTGCAGTTGCTAGGCCTCCCGAGTCCATGGCAGTGCAGCAGGCATTGCTGGCTTTCAAGGACCTACTCTACCCTGGGACTCTGCTAATCAAAACAGACATCACAGTCATGTGGTACATCAACAGGCATGGGGGACTCACTCTTACCCCTTGTGCAGACAAAGCATGAGACTATGGTCCATAGCAGTATCCATGGGCTTACATCTAATAGCCCAGTATCTTCCAGGGAGGCTAAACTCCTTGGCGGATCATTTGAGCAGACATGTTCTGGATCCTCATGAGTGGCAACTGAACAGGGACATTTTCTATCACATCATTCATCATTGGGGCACCACACAAGACCACCTTTTCTCCTATCACACCAATCATCTCCTTCCAGCCTTCTGCACCAGGGAGTTTCACAACAAAGCTTGGAGGATGGATGCGCTGCCCTTCCCATGGGCACATCTCTCAGTTTATGCATACCCTCCACTGCCTTTTCTTTCCAGAGTGCTGCTAAAGATAAGGGACGAAAAACCAAAGGCTATTATGATAGCTCCAGATTGGCCCAGGCAGCATTAATATCCCCTCCTTCGCAGTCTTTCCCAGGCTCAACCTTGGCATCTTCCCCTGGTACCAGATCTGTTGGTTCAGGGAGGGGGGAAAGTTCCTTCATCCTCATCTTCAAACTCTGCATTTAACTGCCTGGCTAATGCTTTAAATCTTTCCCAACTGGTGGTTGAAGTTCTTCATGAGGCTAGGAGGCCTAGCACAAGAAAATCCTATGCAGCACAAGAAAATCCTATGCAGATAAATGGAAGAGATTTTGCTCTTGGATGCTAGCTAAAGGAGAAGACTCTTCTTTCACTCATTCTTGACTACCTAGCAGGATTACTTAATGGTGGACTTTCTTTTTCTTCCATCAAAATTCACGCTTCAGCAATTTCGGCTCATTGTTCTTTTGAGCAACCCATTTTTTCTCACCCCTTGATGAAACAGTTCCTGAGGGGGGCTAGTAATCTTAGACCTCCCGGAAGACCTCCTACTCCTGCTTGGGATCGTAATTTTGTCCTTGAAAAACTTACTCTGCCTCCCTTTGAACCAGCTGCCTCTGCAGATTTTAAGTTTCTATCTTGGAAGACTGCTTTCCTTTTAACTGTTACTTCAGCTAGAAGAGTATCTGAGCTGCAAGCCTTAATGGCAGTAGAACCTTTCATTATTTTTCACTCAGATCGGGTTTCTCTGAGACCCAGTCCTTCCTTTATGTCTAAGGTGGTTTTCAGTTTAACCCTTAACCAGTCTATTCACCTGCCTACATTTTTCAACAATCCCCAAAATAAAGGGGAAAGGATTCTGCACTCCCTTGATGTGCATAGACAGCTGAGATTTTACTTAGGACTAAATCCTTTTGAAAATCTGAACAGTTACTACTTAGTTTTGCTCCTGGGGCTCAGGGTAAAGCTATTTCAAAACAAGCCATCTCCAAATGGATTGCTCATTGTATTCACTTTTGTTACCTGCAGCATGGGAAGGTTCCCCCTCAGGGTATTAGGACCCATTCTACTAGAGCAGCCTCTTCCTCTGCAGCCTTTCTGAGAGGTGTGCCTACTAAGGACATTCTAGAAGCAGCTACTTGATCTTCTGTCCATACTTTCACAAAGCATTACACATACTTTCACAAAGCATTACAATCTACCTTTGTTTTCTAAATCCAGGGCTGGTTTTGCCTCTGCAGTTTTGCAGGGTCTCCTTACCAACCCTTAATCGGGGATCCTTCCTCCACCCCTTGTCTTCTTACTGGGCTTTGGGAATGAACCCATATGTGAGGACTGCAACAGTGAAACACGAAGAACATAGTACATTTGTGTACACTTACCATAAATGTAGATCAGGAGTGTCCAGCCCGCGGGCCGCATGCGGCCCCCAGAGCTCTTCCATGCGGCCCGCAACACTTAAATTGAAATTTAACTTTTTTCTGTGTGTTTTCACGTTCGCGTCCTTCAGCTATTCTGCGCATGCGCAAAATTACTTTTTTCACGTTTTTTTTTCTTGCCAGCGTCTTTTAGCTGGTATGCGCATGCGCCAAAACACCGTTCGGTCGTTTTTTTTCATTTGCGATGAAGGAAGGAGTGAGATCGCGGCGAAGAAAGTGGATTTATTATTTATTTTGCACACTGACAACAACTACATCTATATTCTACAACAGTAAAAGGTAAGCTAAGCTTTATAATTATAGTTGACTGAAGGATGAGTTTTTACAGTACTGCTGGCCCTGATTTTGGAATTACAATCTATTGGTGTACTTGCCAGCGATTTGTGTAATTTCAATGACTGTTTCTGTGGTATAGAACTCTGTCCTTTGAGTCTGAGTGAGTGATGCTATTTTGGATTAATTCAGATATCTGCTTGGTATGGTTTCTTAATTTTATGATATAAAGAAGCATTTAAAGTTGTACTACTTGGTTTCATATGCTAGTTTCACTTCATATTTAGCATGACCTTCCTGATGGTAGGTTTTAGTTCTTTGCTGGTCTCTTTGATAAAAGTCTTTAATGTGGGTAGATTTAAAGTTAGTTTTATAGGAATTCAGAAGAATTTTTATTTCTTTTTGTAACGAAGTTTACTTGTATTGGTGGAGCATTAGAGCGTTTTTTTTTTAGTTAATTTTCCAATATTGTTGGCTCTTGTGTTGGGATTGCCATATCTAAGCACCTTTCCAGGTGGAAGTAGAACTCCATTACATAGGTAGCAGCTGATGCTGCATGTGGGCTAGTGATAATATAGGTAGGTAACTTTTGTGAGGTCATCATAGACTTTGAGAAGATTTTCTTTTTCGAAGCCCTTAAATTCACATTTGATAATGGGGTGGGGGGTTCAGACTTTAAAGGAGGTCACAAGTTTATGGTTTGATTTTAATCAGGTAGGAGTGGTTCATGAGGGGCTGTATTTGTAAGGGCAAGGTCCTGAATGTTTTGCTCCCTAACGAGCTGGTTAACTAAATGTACTAGGCTAGGGAATTATCATTTATTAAGTCAATGAGTTTTTGGGCATGCCAAACTTTTGAGGTATATGTGCACCGTTTTATCAATGGATTATTGAACACTTCTCCCATCAGAAGAGTACTTTTCATTATGGGCATTTCAGGAAACACATTTGGTAATTTCTTATGGTCATCTGAAGAGACAGACAGCATCCTATACCAGGCAAGAAGTTAATACTCTTTTGTTTAGGACGGTGAAGTTGGAGTTCAGTGAGTTCAGTTTGAAGGTCTCTTGGGAGTGTACCTAAAGGTGATCTAGTTACTGGCAAGTATGAAAATGTCCCCACAGTTTCTCTTTGGTCTGAATGCATGGTATGTGATAACCCCATGTAAAAGAGAGTACTGTCTTTACAATGAAACCAAGTCTCGTACTTACACAGTTATGGGTGCTTTCAAGTTGCAGGAGAGTTTCAGGATCAGACAATTTATTTATATCTCTGGCATTGAGGAGAGTAACTTTAATATAGTTAGACTTTGAATTTGCTGTCATTTTGTCTACTGTATTGGGATGTGTAGTAATGGACTCTTTCTTAAAAAAAAAAACTGAGGGTGTAGCAAAGGCTTTATCTAGTAAGAGAAAGCCATGGAACAAGAGCTGCAGGCTGTCCTTTGCAAAGCTAGTTAGTCTGCCTGCTACCTCATCCCATGCTGACACATACTGGACCCCCTGCTCCAGGCATGACATCCAACTACTTAGCCAGTTGTTGAAGCTAGTAATCCTTTCACTGTATTTAGGCCTCTCCAGGTAAAAGCAGAATTTCACTTTGAATTACAAGTAAGCTTTTGCATGGTCTCAAACAGCATTAATATTTAGAAGAGTATGAGGTCAGACTTCAAATTTAGCAAGTATTTTTACTGCTCACAGGTAGTATCAGTAAATGATAAAAGAAAGTGATTGTCATTAAGCATGAAGCATTTGTTACATGGCATCAGAGGCTGCATACGTTTAAGTCAGTCTAACCTGGAATCTGATATTGCAATCATGTAATAGTGGGAGGTAATAAAGTGATTTGAACTAGTCTCTCAAGGTGCACAGTAATAACTCAAACAGACATACTTGAGATAGTCATGATGCAGATAGGCAGGTGGGAATGGAGCAGGTGTAAACCCGTGTATTCAGTGCTGCACTTTAAGTCATCCTGAAGCTTAGTGGTGATTTTGAGGTTGTTCACATATGATAAAATGATGCCTAAGCCATCTGCATCTGCATATTAGATAATATGACTTTTCTGTAGTATTTTTGCATGTTAGTTAGACGTTGCCCGTTTGATTCTCAGTTAGAGCGTCTTCCGTGTGGTGACATGTGTGAATGGGCATTCCTTCGTTGAAAACTTATTTCTAGTCACTTTTCTTAGAATGCAGCTGCTGTGGTTGTAGTGTTTTTAGAGATAGACTGAGGAATAATGACAATGAAATGTCTACTATAATTAGGTTATGGGCAATACCTAGTTGTGAGTAGGTAGCTGGTAGGTAGGAGATTGTGAGGCTCGAGCCAGTACACAGTTAAGGCTTTGCAGTGTTGACTTTCTGTATGTAAACTGCGAAATTTAGTAATTATAGTGTGTAGCTGCTGCCCAGTTTCATGTTGGGGGGGGGTTGCTATGTAGGTTAGTCATGATGGGGGAGGCATACAAGAGAAATGGTAGTAAACAGGTTGATGCAAGTTTTTTTTCTAATGCTGTCAGGTAATGTTTACTTCTAAAACCTGTATATGTATTTTTCAAAGCGCATGAAAAAGTTAATGCATGAGGGGAATAAAATGTTGCATCTACAGAAGACTTTTAATAAACCAGTCCTGGATGTTTTGCAGTGCTTGATTTGCTGCATTAGTTTTGTTCACTTTTAAATGAAAATTATTTTGGTTCATGCTTGTACTTAAGTTGGTTGTTTGGCAGCTAGCTAGGCTAGATTTTCATCATTTTGCAACCGCACCAAGCTGGAAACACAGGCCATTGTAAATGCACAGCACATCTGATTATTTTATTGAATTGCCCTATGAGCTTTGTGTGAAGGAAGTAGTTGTTATGCTCTGCTTTGTGAACTTTGAGGGAGCAGAAAGTTTTTGCTTGATAGATTATTCCTTTTCTTAACAGCTACATCTCTGGCTTAATGTCATTCAGTCATTTTTATTTGATGGCCTCTACTAACATATTCAACAAACCAGTTTTGTGAACTGTAATATATTGAACTTAGGGTTGCCACCTTTTCAAATGGCCAAAGTGGGACATTTTTGGTACAAACATCAGATTTTACAGGACGACATACCCGTGAGCAGTACAAAGGATAAAACTTAACTTTTTTGCCTAAAATAAAAGCTTATTCTTGTAGCATTTTAGTTGCTTATTCTATTTCTTATAACATTAGGTATTTTTAGATACAGAATAACTGTTTTATGCAACTATTACATAAAATATAGGAAAGAATTTTGTCCTAAAATCTCAGGACATTTGCCATTTTTTTTAATTTTTTGTCAGGACACAACTGCCCAAAGAGGGACTGTCACTCGCAAAGTGGGACAGGTGGTAACCCTAACTGTTTTTTTAATAATTAGAATTAGTTAGTGAATTAGGGCAAATATTATGCATTTATTAATTTATTTATTGTTCAAATTCACCTACAATACATTCAGCCGACTTTGTATTAGGCCGCATATACCTGGGGTCGTTAAGAGATTTTTTTTTTTTTTTTTTTTTTTTTTTTTTTTGCTCTTCAGATTATGTTAGAGACCTTTTTTTTTTTTTTTTTTTTGGTCGTCACTTGCCGTTTGCCCCCAGACCACTTCTGTTGACTCAATGCGGCCCTTGCAACTGAAAAGGTTGGACACCCCTGATGTAGATGTTCGAGTGTATTCACTGTTGCAGTCCTGGTTTGCCACCCTCCATTCCCCCTTTTTTTCTAAGGCATAGACTGTAGATTTTTATTTTTTGTATGACACGTGTCCAAGGTGTTACCATTCCTGGGTTAGACTTCTTTGGGGTCTCCTGACAGTTAAGGCAAGAAAAACTGAGGAAATGGCATTGACTATCTCCCTTTATACCTGACGTACTGACATCAGTTTTACATTCGGCGGCAGCCGACATCATATACCAAGGACTCTGGTATTCGGGCCGACTGAGGGCTACCAGGAGCCGGATAACCCATATGTGAGGACTACAACAGTGAATACAGTTGAACATCTACATTTATGGTAAGTGTACACAACTGTACTTTTGTTGCCTTCGGATATGGACAGGATGATGGAGTTCCTCAAAGCCCAGATAGAGATGGAACTTCTGGCTCCCCAGCCCACCTAACTAGAGGGACCTCATCAATCCCTTCTCTCCATTCTTCTCTTACAACTCCCAGTGTGTCAGAATCTCAGGGCCTGGTTTCCCATGGTCAGATTTGATCACGGCTGAGTATTCCCCATTTCTCGACTCCGTCAAGGTCCCTGATATGCTGTGCTCCTCCACCCTCGGACCAGAGTGGGTCCCAGACTGGAGCAGTCGGTGCTGGTTCTGTGGGGGCGGGGTCTGGTCCGGGCCTCTCTGGTGGATCCCTTACCCTTGGGGCCTTAGCCCTAGACAGTTCTGGACCTGTATCTTTAGGGGGTCACAGTGCTGTGTCTGGGTCCGTTCTTCCTTTCCAGGTGATCTTATCCTCCAGAGATGGGGACAAGACCACTTCAGACCCTTGACCTTCAAAGTGGTAGAGAGGACCTTCTTCAGGACTGGAGCTGCATCTCCCGCTCCTCTGAGTCCACTCTTACCTTTCTCTACTTTGGGTGATGAGTCCTCCCATCCTGCCCAGGGTCAGCCCTCCCATACTAGCCTTCAGGGAGTTCCCCCCTCAAGAGTCAAGTCCTCCCTGGAGACTCCATGGAGGAGGTTCCTCACAAGAGAAAGTGCGAGAGGAGGCACTTGGACTCCACAAGGGAGTCAGTCAAAGAAGACATGGACCTTGATGAAGGAGACTGGTCCCCCAGATCTCCGCCTGATGATGTCTTCCTTGGGAACATTCTTGTAATCCTGAGGCAGAAGGGCAGATGGCCTCCCCAGTCCCTGTCTTCTGAGGATTGTGTGTTCCTGAAGGCATTTGGGATGGGTCCATCTACTTCCTTTGTGTCCCTTCCTGCAGACGAGTTGGTGGACCTTATTACCAGCGGGGCTTGGAAGAAAACAGACACTATGGAACCAGTACCTAAGTGGGCTGATAGGTTCCTTAGTTCCCCCGCTCCCATGGACTGTCCCTTCTGGAGCAAGGAGTCCCAGTCAATGCCATCGTGGTTGCTGCTGCCAGCAAAAAGGAGCTGGCGGAGCAGAGCTTTATGGTGCATACCCCTGAACAGGGAGTCTCGGGTGATTGCTCGGTTTAGGAAACATGTGTTTGCCTGAGCTACCTTTGGACAGAGGGACTTAATTATGTGGCACACTTCACCCAACTTCAGAGGGACTTGGTCAAAAAACTCACCACTACCATTTCAGAGTTGTAGCTGGAGGAGGACCTCAAGAAGCATCTCCCAAGCTCTCTACTCTGACGTCCCTCGCTAATTCCTCGATTAGGTTAATTTCCATTGCAGGGGCTACCTGTTGAATGGCAGGTACCAGCACAGCTATAAGGCAGCATGCTTGGTTACAACTATGAAGGTTTGTGGAGGCCTTCAAAGCTTCCTTTACCAATGCTCCCTTTGACGGGTCCACCTTCTTTGGACCTTCTGTGAAAGACACTCTAAGTCAAAAAAAGAGAGGCCAGCACAATTCGGTGTGGAAAAAATGTATAGTATTATTTTATATTAAATAATACACGGTGTATAAAAATACACCTTCCCAACAATAATATCAGACCGGTTTCGGCATAACTGCCTTCCTCAGTGAGCAAAATACAAATGACAAGAATCCCCCCCCCCCCCAACAAGGCGATATACATATATATATGTGTGTGTGTATATGTATATATATATATATATATATATATATATATATATATACACACACACACACACATACACACAGCATTTAATTATCAATTAAACAATTATTCAATAAGCAGAGGTTTTTTAAAAATGATCATTCAGGCCCGGTGGAAATAATCGACCGAGCTTGACAATCAATTTATTTTCCTTTAGATTTAATATTTCATGTTTCACTACCTTATCCTGTGTTTTTATGTACAATGCAGTCAATAACTGTAAATCTGAAAGATCCAGATTTTTGTTTACATATATGTTTATACAAGGCACTAGCTTGTTTGCAGTTTCTGATCGCACTCATATGTTCACTTATCCGCATTCTAAGTGGTCTGGATGTTTGTCCAACATAAAATGCTGGACATGTACAGCTTGCCAGATATATCACCAAATTAGTGCTACAAGTAGCAAAAAAGTTTACATCAAACACATAAGGGGTATTCTGGCTAGTAAAGCTGCTAGTTTTATAAACCTTAGAACAATTGCAATAATGACCACAAGGATGACACCCCATCAGTTTATCACCCATCATAGTTCTCTGAACCGAGGATCTATCCTGATTTTGATACCTTTTATAGTGATTGAACAAGGAACTCAATGTCCGGCCTTCACAAAAAGAATAATGACACCTGTCACCCACAAATTCCCTAAGTGAATCTTCACCTTGTAATATATCCCAGTGTCTCGAAATAATGTTCATAAAGGAATATGTATTTTTACCATATGTTGTAACTAGCCTGACCTTATTACTCCTAGAGGGTTGATCACCCTTATATACAAGCAAATCAGACCTGTTCTGCTGGGAAGCAAACTGACCCGCTCTACAGATGTCACCTACCCTGTAACCCCGATTTCTAAAACGGTTAGAAAAATCATACTTGGTTGTACACAGAGGAGTCTGAACAAATCCTCCTGATCCTAAGAAATTGGGACTTAGGGATATTCCTGATGACATGCTGGGGGTGGAAGCTGGATGCATGTAGTAAGGTATTGTAATGTGGAAATTTGCGAAAAACTTCAGTCTCCAAGGTGTCCTCTTTGCTACGTTTAACCAAGACATCTAAAAAGGTAATCTCCTTTGATAGGTTCATAGGTTCATATTAGGCTATCTGCCCTAGGGCATTTATAAGCCTAGCCAAAGTGTGTTTGGCTTTCGCCACCCATTTTAAATTAATTTTGCTGTGCCCTTTTTCGAGGTTAGTATACTGTGCCTCTGTCTAACAGTGACACAGAAGTGATACTTCGGGTAAACCTACGATCTCCCATCCACTCATCAAGATTCCTCTTGAAGAGAGTCAATGAGGGACTCTGCCTAACCTGGACTGGGATTTTATTCCAGAGTGAAGGGAGCCTCTCGGTTATGAATCTGTCCCTCCAGCATGTCCTATTTATTTAAGTGCTGAGGTTCAAGTCTCTTGAGCGTGTAGCTCTATGGGATTTGGATTTTCTGAGGTGTAGCATGTCCATTAATTCCGGGTTGGACATGGCTTTATACGTCATAAAATATAGGAAAGAATTTTGTCCTAAAATCTCAGGACATTTGCCATTTTTTTAAATTTTTTGTCAGGACACAACTGCCCAAAGAGGGACTGTCACTCGCAAAGTGGGACAGGTGGTAACCCTAACTGTTTTTTTAATAATTAGAATTAGTTAGTGAATTAGGGCAAATATTATGCATTTATTAATTTATTTATTGTTCAAATTCACCTACAATACATTCAGCCGACTTTGTATTAGGCCGCATATACCTGGGGTCGTTAAGAGAGTTTTTTTTTTTTTTTTTTTTTTTTGCTCTTCAGATTATGTTAGAGACCTTTTTTTTTTTTGGTCCTCACTTGCCGTTTGCCCCCAGACCACTTCTGTTGACTCAATGCGGCCCTTGCAACTGAAAAGGTTGGACACCCCTGCTCTATCATGTAGCAGCTTCCTCCTTCCATTGTATAGTTTGTTTATGGCTGGGGTCCACCAGACAGGACGTCTGCCTTTGGAGGATCGGGTCTTGGTTTTATTTGGGATTGCATGATCCATGCATTCCTGAACGTGTTCATAGAATGCGTTTATAAAGGATTCTGTGGTCTGGGCCGTATTTTCTACAGGCTCGGGGGCTTTGAAGGATTCCACCTCGGTTTTGAGGAGTGTGAAATTTGCTTTAGAGAAGTTTTTCACTGTGGTTTTGTGGGCAGGGGGTGAGGTCTTGCTGTGAATATCCAGTGAGATTAGTTTATGGTCTGATCTTACCAGTGAGGGATACACTTCTGGTCTGGAGCATAGAGTCCCCATGTTGGTGATGATCAGGTCCAGTATGTTTTTCCCTCTTGTGGGAGTGGTAACAAGTTGTTCCATAGCATTTGAGTTTATAAATTCTAGGAACCTTTGGGCTAGGGTGTTGGAGCTAGAGTAATGCTCCCAGTCTATGTTTGGGTAGTTGAAGTTGCCCAATATAATGGTGTTTGGAGAGACCTTCATATTTTCCAGAGTTCTCCGGAAGGACGAGTGGGGTTCCTGGGTTTGGGAGGGTGGTCTGCAGCAGGCTATAAACTGGAAGGCAGTTTTACCCACTGTTAGTTGCACATGGATAGTCTCTGATGCTTCGTGCTGTGCCACCAACCTGGAGGTGTGGGTATCTTTGACGAATATTGATACTCCCCCTCCTTTTGTGGTTCGGTCCAAGTTTTGGGGCCGAAAAGCATGGTATGAGGTATAACCTAGTAGAGCTGGGGTGCTCTCGGGTGCCTTGAACCAGGTTTCTGTTACTGCACAGATATCGATGTTCTCCATGCTAAGGAGAGTTTTGAGTGCGTGCATCTTGAGGTTTAGACTTCTGGCGTTGAGTAGCATTACTCTTAGTTTCTTATCCCTTATGATACCTATGGAGGTGGGTTTGTCTTTTGAGCCTTGCCTAAAAGAGGCACTATCATCTTAGGTGATGTAAACATCGATTGGGAATCTTGTAACAACAAACAACCTACTAGCCATATCAACCTTTACGGATTCTCTCAGACCATCACCTCCCCCACTAGAATAAATAAATCTAACAAAAAAGAAAGTACTATAGACTGGATACTCACCAACAACCAACCCCACACCTACAAAACAGGAACACTCCCTGATGACATAAGTGACCACCTACTAACCTACATCATCAGGCTTAAAACCAACCCTCCTAACCAAATAATAACCAGAACAATCAGATCCAAAAAAAGATTCAACGTGGAGTTATTCCAAAATGAACTAGAAGCATGCAACTGGACACCCTTAAAACATCTTCAACTAGATGAAGCTGTTGATGTCTTTAATACTAAATTTCTAGCTATCCTCAACTATCATGCCCCCTCACGCTCCATCAGAATCAAAACTAAACCTGCCCCCTGGCTATCAATAGAAACCAAACAAAAAATCACTCTCAGGAATAAAGCCTGGAACAAATCTCGCTTAACTAAAAACACCACAGACTTCCAAACCTTTAAGCAACTAAGAAACGAGACCAAAAAATTAATAATGAACGATAAAAAAAAATACTACCTGAAACCTCAATATTCTCCCCAAAAAAACACCCAAAAATTCTGGGCAACCATTAACCAATTACTACAGCCAAGTAAACCTGTCACACCCAACCCACAAGGCTCTGACATAAATAACCCCAATCAAACAGCAAATTCCTTTAATTCCTTCTTCACAGAAACTATTCAAACCTTAGCAAGTCAACTTCCCATCAAAAATGCAAACATGTCAATGAGCATAACAAACCCACCCCCTACTTTTCACTTCCATCCAGTCTCAACTACTTATATTCTCTCCCTTCTAAAAAAACTCAAACCATGTACTCCTTCTGCCGACCTATTACCTGCAGAATACTTGCAATTAGCAGCTAAAGCAATAGCCTTACCTATCTCTATTCTGATCAACAGAACCATCACTGAAGGATATGTCCCTAAACTCTGGAAAATCTCCCACATTATCCCATTCCATAAGGGTGGGAATTCTACTGAAATATCAAATTACCGCCCCATAGCCCTTCTTTCATCCTTATCTAAGATCATGGAAAGGTGTATACACAAACAACTGCTTCACCACCTTCTCCATAACAACCTACTCTCTAACACCCAGCACGGTTTCAGACCATCCCACAGTACCGCCACTGCCCTCCTCTCCTTTACAGACACAATCAACAAAAATCGCAACAATAACACCCTCTCCTCAGCACTTTTCTTAGATCTATCCAAAGCCTTTGACATGGTCAACCACCAAATACTCATTCACATTCTCCAATCCTCTTCAATTGATACCCAATCTCTTAACTGGTTTAAGTCCTACTTACATAACAGACATCAAGCAGTACTCTGGAACTCCACTCTATCCTCCCAACTACCTGTCAGCATTGGAGTCCCACAAGGTTCTATACTAGGTCCCCTGCTATTTTCCTTATTTATCAATGACCTACACCATGTGGCTCCCCAAGCCACATGCATACAGTACGCAGATGATTCAACACTTATCTGCTCCGCCACATCTGTATCACACCTTCACTCTCTCACACAACACATATTTAACTCTGTTGAAGACTGTTTTTCCCAGCATTGTCTACTACTCAACCCTAAAAAAACTAAGCTGCTCCTTTTTACACCATCAAGCAAATCTCCCCTCATTGATTTTACCATAACATCAGCAAATGGCACACCTATATCACAAGAGTCAACTACCAAACTACTAGGCATTACCATAGACAACAACCTTAACTTCAATGCCCATATTAACAAAACACTAAAAAGCATCAACAAAAAAATAGGCTCTCTTTACAGAATCAAACCTTTCCTCACTCCAGAATCGAGAACAACTATAGCCCTCACCCACCTTATCTCACCCCTTCTCTATGCCTCCCCAATTTTTACTAAATTATCCAAAACAAATCTGTCGAAACTAGAAAACTCCTACCACAACATAGCCATATTTGCCACCGGAAACCCTTACAGAACCCACCACTGTAATAATCTAAAACAACTAGGCTGGCTTGAATATCAACAGCAACTAAAAACTAACCAGCTTACCATAGCCCATCAAATTCTTTATCAACCTGACAAAACCCCTATACTATCAAGCCTGATTCACCCATACCACAACCTAAAGTCCCTTAGATCTGCGCACAAACTTCTTATAGACACAGTCAAATCAAACAACAAGGCCGGAGACACTCTTTTCTCAAACACTGTTGGAAAATATTGGAACCTGCTTCCGTCTGAACTCTCATCTATTCCCTCAAAATCTCTCTTTAAAAAGAAACTCAAGCTTTACCTCAAAACACAATGGCTGTGCCCCTGTACCAACCCTGACTAACATTATTTCATGTTCATCTGACGTACTCACCCCAATCTAAATTCACTTGCCTTTCAGCTATTTCAATTTCCCTCTCTATGCAAATGTTTAATAGATACTTCTTGCTATCTTGTTCTACAATGCTTTCTTCACTCCATTACTTTTTTTACCACTTGTTTATTACAATTTTTATATTAGAATTTAGTTCTTAACTGTTTTTATACTTAGCATCAGTAAAGTTTTATAAATGGAGCTTATCTCCATTACTGTTTTATACCACGTGCTTATTATTATTTTTTATATGAGAATTTTAGTTCTTAACAGTTTTTATACTTAGCACCAGTAAAGTTTTATAAGTGGAGCTTATCTCCCCGGGCCTCTACTGAAAATGGACATGTATCCAGCTAGACTAGCCCGGTCAACAAATGTAAAATAAAATAAAATAAAATAAAATGGTGGAAGCAAGAGCCTTTGCCAATATCCGAAAGCCCAGGGGTGACAGGTGCAAGCCGTCCCTAACGAAGCATCGTGGCTTGTCGAGCATGTCATCCCAGGCTGACAGGCATTGGATCCCCTTTGAATGACACCAATACTTAAGCCAATTGTTGAAATTGATCATCTTGTCTTCATATTATGGCATCATTCTTGGTGAGGGTAAGATGCTACTCAAGGTCAGGGTCATACAGACCTGGGCTATATGCTCAGAGAGCTCCTCTATGTCTCTTTTTATGTAGTCCAGGGAGGTACGTCTCAGGTCATTCACACCAGCATGGACAATGACCGAGTCATATGGTGCCATGTTACCTTAAATTCAATCCCCCAAATATTGTGATTCAAATATTCAACACACTCCGCCAAATAAGATGCATCTGCTCTCCACACCATCCAGCAGTCATCAAGATATCGTCTCCAGATATCAATTTCTACCAAATAAATGTTGTGACTAACATCATAAATCAGTTGCTGCTCTATGTAGGCCATAAACAGGTTGGCATATGTGGGGGCAAAAGACGCCACCATAGCAGTGCCCTGTGTCTGCCATACACATTGGGTCTGAAAATAAAACATGACATAAGATGGTATTTTCCAAACTTAATAAGGAAATGAGGAGTTTGAGAAGCAGTGTGTGGAATTTGCGTTTTTTAAGGCATATCAACAAAAACAGATATCCCCACGGTGATTGAGGGTCAAGATTCAGCCACTTGTTCCTCAGGTTGACCAGTTATTACTAGATGATTGGCTTGCTATACAACAACAAGCCTCAATGGGCTTTGTTAATGGTTTAGTTTCTTATTATGAGAGAACTATACAACAGCACGTCTTGGGTTTGGACGAGTTGAGTAAAGGGGTACAGGAATATCAGACTCTTTCATGTTATAATGCTAGTTTGACTCAACTAAGTAAAGACTTGTTAGAGTTGGAAAATGTTTTGAGAGAGAAAAAAATGAAGAAATTTCAAAGAGATGTGGATGATTTTGATAGGGGGAGACCATTTGAAATATGTAAGAAGGTTAAATTTTCTACCCCCAATGTCAAATCAGGGAATTTCAGACCCAAAAGATCCAAATCTATCTTGAAGAAAAGGAACAGGGAAAATACTACCTCAGCTGAGGGATACCTCTTCCAATACTGAGGGGGAGGAGGCCCACATGGATAGGTCACCGAGGTCCAAGAGGAATAATTCGGAAGACAGCTTGGGCCACCCTTTAGGTCTAAGTCCAGAAGAGGGGGGAGGAAGCATAAAGGTTCCACCCGATTTAGCAGGAATGATGAGGGTGATGGCCCAGGTGTAACTTTTTGCAATGTTTTTAATATCTCCTCTGTTAGTCTGTCGGACATGCAAATTAAAGTACTTAACAAAGGCCTTAGCTTTGTTCCTAGTTTCTTTGTGCCTGAACATCAATTTGCACAGGATGTGGTTGACATTTGTCGCAATTTAAATTTACATTTATTTTTTCAGGATGAGTCTAATCAGAGTGATAACAGAGCTTTTAGATTTTGGAAATCTGTGTTCAAACCGCCTATGTCTCCAGTGGTCTCATTATTTCAGGGCAATGTGCTCAAAGACTTGCATCGAAATTTGGGTAAGGATTATTTAAGCAGGGACAATGTTACTCAGGCTGAAAGACTTTGCATAAATGAGCTTAGACTAAATAAGGATATTGTTATTTCTGCGGCTGACAGGGGGGGGGGCAATCGTTGTCCAAGATTGGACACAATATAATGATGAGGCACAGAGACAAATTTTGGATCAAAAATACTATCAGATAATGCCTATAGATCCCACAGCCAGTTTTAAGGTTGAGATTGATGCCTTTTTGGATTTGGCAGTTGAAGAAGGTATTATTTCTAAGGAAACTGCCCATCATTTGAAGGTTGATCACCCTAAACAACAATGTTTATATTTGCTTCCCAAAATTCATAAGAATCTTGATAATCCCCCAGTCAGACCTATTGGGTCAGGACGGGGTTCTCTTACTGAACCGATTTCCGAATTTCTTACGTACTATCTAAAACCCTTATTACTGTGCATTCGGGCTAGGATTGAAGACACTACCCAATTTTTGGGGATCGTAGCGGATATGCAACTTGAATCACATTGGTTATTGTGTACTCTTTCTGTCACCTCCCTGTATACCAATATCTCTCATTGGCCTGGGTTGGCCTCCCTTCAGTATTGGTTAGATAGGGCCGAACTGTATAGACCAGGTTTTAATACTCTATTGGTTTGTTTGGCCGAACAAGTCCTTACTAAGAATGTGTTTTATTTTCAGACCCAATGTGTATGGCAGACACAGGGCACTGCTATGGGGGCGTCTTTTGCCCCCATATATGCCAACCTGTTTATAGCCTACATAGAGAAGCAACTGATTTATGATGTTAGTCACAACATTTATTTGGTAGAAATTGATATCTGGAGACGATATCTTGATGACTGCTGGATGGTGTGGAGAGCGGATGCATCTTATTTGGCAGAGTTTGTTGAATATTTTAATCACAATATTTGCGGGATTGAATTTAAGGTAAAATGGCACCAAAAGGAGATTACCTTTTTGGATGTCTTGGTTAAACGTACCCCAGAGGACACCTTGGAGACTGAAAATTTTCGCAAATTTCCGCATTACAATACCTTACTACATGCATCCAGCTTCCACCCCCAGCATATCATCAGGAATATCCCTAAGTCCCAATTTCTTAGGATCAGGAGGATTTGTTCAGACTCCTCTGTGTACAACCAATATAAGTATGATCTTTCTAACCGTTTTAGAAATCGGGGTTACAGGGTAGGTGACATCTGTAGAGTGGGTCAGTTTGCTTCCCAGCAGAATGGGTCTGATTTGCTTGTATAGAAGGGTGATCAACCCTCTAGGAGTAATAAGGTCAGGCTAGTTACGACATATGGTAAAAATACATATTCCTTTATAAACATTATTTCGAGACACTGGGATATATTACAAGGTGAAGATTCACTTAGGGAATTTGTGGGTGACAGGTGTAATTATTCTTTTCGTGAAGGCCGGACATTGAGTTTCTTGTTCAATTACTATAAAAGGTATCAAAATCAGGATAGATCCTCAGTTCAGAGAACTATGATGGGTGATAAACTGGATGGCGTGTCATCCTTGTGGTCATTGTTGCAATTGTTCTAAGGTTTATAAAACTAGCAGCTTTACTAGCCAGAATACTCCTTATGTGTTTGATGTAAACTTTTTTGCTACTTGTAGCACTAATTGGGTGATATATCTGGCATAGCTGTACATGTCCAGCATTTTATGTTGGACAAACATCCAGACCACTTAGAATGCGGATAAGTGAACATATGAGTGATATCAGGAACTGCAAACAAGCTAGTGCCTTGTATAAACATATATGTAAACACAAATCTGGATCTTTCAGATTTACAGTTATTGACTGCATTGTACATAAAACACAGGATAAGGTAGTGAAACATAAGATATTAAATCTAAAGGAAAATAAATGGATTGTCAAGCTCGGTGGATTATTTCCACCGGGCCTGAATGAACAAACCTCTGCTTATTTAATAATTGTTTAATTGATAATTGAATGCTATATATTTGTATTTTGCTCACTTAGGAAGGCAGATATGCCAAAACCGGTCTGATATTATTGTTGAGCAGGTGTATTTTTATACACCATGTATTATTTAATATAAAATAATAATATACATTTTTTCCACACTGAATTGTGCTGGCCTCTCTTTTTTTGACGTGGACATTTAGGTTTTGGGCTGTTGCACTAGCCGTACTTGCTGGTCTTTCACAGCATTGGTTAAGACACTCTAATCCATAGTGAGCAGGAAGTGAAGACCTTGTCCGCAGTTGGGATCAAGTCATTTTCCAAGACCCAACAAAGAGATAAGAGGATGTGGTTCCAGAGGTCACAGTCTTCCTTCCAGGGCGCTTCTGTTGATTCCTTTTCCAGAGGCAGGGGGGAGAAGTTTCAATGGCAGATGCCACCCTTGAGGGAGGGGGGCTCCCCAGAATCAGGGTTCCAGGGAATCTTTCTCTAAGCAGCTCTTTCAGTCCTCCTGAAGCATTGCCCGACTTTCCTGCCCTGGAGGCAGTCTGGTGTCATCTCTGTATCTTCACTCAGTAGCTGGACAAGCATTACTTCTGATTAGTGGGTGTTAACATGATTTCCAGGGGTTATTTAATTCCCTTTTTACAACCCCTTCCTGTATGAAGGCATCTCCCTGATGAATCACCCTCGCCAGAAGGAGTTGGCCTTCAAGAAAGTTGTACATCTTCAGAAATGAGCCTTCCGGGAGGTTCTATGAGGGCAAAAAGGATCTGCAACTTACTCTTGCTTCTTTTTAGTGCCAAAAATTGGGGATCCACGTCCTGTTTTGGACTTAAACGAGCTAAATCTGTCGGTAAAGAAGTCCAATTCCGGATGGACACTGTTCAGTCCATTCTGCCTTTCTTATGCAAGGGTGACTGGATGTGCTCAGTGGACCTCAACTTCCAGGATGCCTACTATGACATCAAGATAGACAGTTGCTTGAGGAGACATCTTCGCTTCTGATTAGGGGTCAATCATTACCAGTTCAAAGCCCTGCCTTTTGGACTCACCACAACCCCTTTGGGTGTTTACCAAATGTATGTAGTGGTAACTCACCTGAGACTTCATGGATTCCAGGTGTTTCCCTACTTTGACGATTGACTGCTCACTGCATCCACAAGGAATCGACTGTCACAGCCAGTTCAATATGGCCTTCTGTTCAGGTCTATATTAGAACATCGAAAGTTTAATGGTTCGAATCACTAATGATTGAACCATTAAAATTTCGAATGTTCACAAAAAATAAATTTAAAAAAAATCTAAACGGTGTAGGCAGGGGGGTAAGCCCCCCTGCACCCCCACCCCCGCTACTTAAATATACCAACTCCGAGACTGCACTACATTGAAGTAAAGGAAATCTCCCCTTACAGAGATTTCCATTTACCCAGTCGACATTCTGCACTTTCGATATTCCCGTGTCGACAATGTCGGATTCGACATTGTCGGCTTTCGAGAATATAATAGGTAACCCTTCTGTTCAGTTGGGGATTACAGTCAACTTGTCAAAGTCCAGTCTGGTTTCAATGCAAAACTTAGAATTCATAGGAGTCCAGCTAGACTCCGTCTCAGAGATTGAGGTCTTACCTCCTCACAGAGTGCAAATGATTTGGGAGCAGGTCACACAAGTCTTAAGCCTTCTGAATCCTCCTGTACACCTGATTATTTGGACCCTAGGATCCATGGCCTCGGCTATACAGCTTGTGCCACTGGTGAGGTACCATATGTGAGTTTTGCAGTGGACCCTGGTGGTCCAGTGGTCCATTTTCACTCAGCCTTTGTCCATGCCCATAAAACTGATGCCAGTGTGCAGACTGCACCTCCTCTGGTGGCTTCAGTTTCAGGATCTTCTGTCAGGCAGGTCCTTTTCTTTTCCCCCACCCAAAGCCACTGTGACCACGGACGCTTCCTTGTTGGGGTGGGGGACATTTCTAGGGGAGAACAGCGGCACGTGGTCCCCTGTAGAGACCAAATTGCACATAAATGTCCTCGAGATGAGAGTAGTTCTCCTAATGTTGCAAGCCTTTCAAGACTGCCTCCCTCTGGGTACAGTTGCAGTTCAGACAGACAACATGGAGGTGGTCTCGTATATTAACAAACAGGGGGAGTACACGATCTTACCTGTTGTGCAGAGAGGCCATAAGAGTGTGAGAATGGGCGATGTCCTATTTGCTTTTCCAGCCAAAAACAAATGCAACATGTACATCGCCATGATCTCCCCCCTACTGGGGAGTCACTGAGGGATGCTCTAGTCCATGATTGGCCTCTGGATTTTCTCTACGCTTACACTCCTATTCCTCTTATCCCCAAAGTTTTGCAGAAAGTGTGTCACGTAAGGACACCCCTGATCCTCATTGCCCCCTTCTGGCCTCGTCAACCGTGGTTTCCTTTCCTAAGGTGTCACCTGAGGTATCCCCCTTGGATACTGGATTCCCTTCAAGATCTCATCTCCCATCTGTTAGGGCTCCCCCTTCCCAATCTTTGGTCCCTTCGTCTGACCGCATGGTTTCTCCAGTTCCAGTGATTTTGAAACAGTCCAGGTAGCCTCACCCATCAAGAATGTCATCCTAGCCTCTCACAAACCTTCCACCAAAAAGGTTTATAC